>NC_141596.1:6551856-6831856 GCF_047967505.1 Dipteris shenzhenensis | reverse complement strand
AAAAGGAGTGTGGCATGTAAACATTTTATGGGTGATGTTGTAAGCCCACACGGCTTCAGTGACCTTTTGATCTCACTGGCTCCTATTCCTTGTGGCCATTTTCCCCATGGATTTACATAGGAGGCCGTTGGTCCGCTCCGTTTGTCCCATGGATGCTGGATACTAGATGCTAGAAGTGCGATAATCAATACCCATGCAATCCATGAGCAACTCCACTTGAGACTCAGATATCCGAGACCCTGTCCTGCACCATTTGGAACTGTAATGGCACCTTATAATCAGAACCAGGGAACTTCTCGGAATCCTATACAGGCCATGACATAGTCTTCTATACACACATCAGAGTCTAGAGCGCCCTCTCCCAATAGTCAACGGATATACATGGGAGTCTACCTACAGAGATGAGACGAGGGGTACAGGAGGAGTTTCAGGTTAAATGCAGATCCACACTCCGAGGGATCATTTTAGTAGAGCAGAGAGATACACATTCTAGGTTTCTTTGGATCCGGATATGACACATGGACAGCCAGGATCTGTTTGTCGCAGTTTGCTACTTTCCCACGGAGACCTCCCACTTTGCCAGAGATATTCGAGGTGATGATGAGACATCCCCATTTGCCGCCCTTTATCAGTCCATCATTGACTTTTCTAGCCACGGAGAAGTCCTTCTCGTGGGGGACTTCAATGCGAGGACAAGGGCCCGTCAGGTACCACTTCTTGATTTCAGAGATGATTCCACTGTACTGGCAGATGTTGACCGTGAGAAGGCAGGTATGCTACGGGTTTCGGCTGACAGGCGAGGTCCACTCTCATCCTATGGGCAGGCCTTATTAGACCTAGGCAGAATACATGATCTCATTATCTATAATGGTCTTGACAGATGGCCTGCTTCAGGTGGTTTCACATGCTTTCCACATGGGGGGGGCTCCAGTGTTGTTGATTACATCATGGGATCCCCTGTCTTCACATCTCGCATTACTAACTTCACTGTAGCACCTCTCCCCCCAGGGGCTGATCATACATACCTTTTCTTTCGCATCTCCACCTCCCTTTGCATAGCACCTTCCACCCCACTCAGTGCTTACTCCACCTACCACGATATACGCTTTGATCGGGAGCACTCACCTTCTTACTCTGGCCGTCTGTACATACTCCTCGCTTATATTGACTTCATACCACTTTTAGAGGATCGTGCTGCCCTTGTCACCCGCTCACTACACGAGACTACCATTCACGCTTTTCCCCACACCACCCGCTCCACCCGCCCACCACCCCCTGGAACCGTACCCTGTAATAGTTGGTACGATGATGAGTGTAAGGCCTTACGCCGTCAACTCAGATTCAAAACCAAAAACAGTCTTCCGAGCGCACCAGATGCGCTACATGAATACCGTAGACTGGTACGAAGGAAGAAACTAGACTTTATTCGTCGAAACGAGGAGGGGCTAGTGAACATTTTATTTAGTAACAACTCTAAGGACTTCTGGCGGAGATTTCTAGGACGGTCCCCTTCGCCACTCACTAACACCCAGATCTGGTTTGATTATGCATGCACACTTAATGACATCCCAAATCAGCCAGTCCGTAGTCTCTCACACATGCCTCATCCCACATCCTGCACCCTCTTCACTAGAGGAGGGATAAAGGATGCTGTAATGAAACTTCATAATGGCCGAGCGAAGGATCATGAGGGACTATGCACTGAGTTCATTGCATATGGGATTAACCTCCTAGCCCCGATCTTAGCAAAGCTTTTTAATGAAGCAGTTTGTTTGGGATTTCCACACACTTGGACCATTAACACTATCTCACCCACCCACAAGGCAGGGGATCCCATGAGCCCGGAGAACTACAGGACCATTATGATTGGACATGTCATGTCCAAGATTTATGCATCAGTACTTGACTTCGAGGTTAGCAGACTTGCAGAGTGTCAAGGACTCAGAGCAGCAGGACAGGCCGGATTTCGGCGCGATCATGGAACCATGCACCACATTCTGACGCTCAGATGTATCATCAAGGAGGCGAGGTCACGGAAGCAGAGGGTTTATTGTTGCTTTGTGGATTTTCACAAGGCATTTGCCATGGTCCCGAGAGCCCACCTCATACTGCGCCTACAAGACTTGGGTTATGACCAGGAGATCATTTGGGCTGTCATGGCACTTTACGAGAGAGTTTCTGGCAGAGTTCGGGTAGGATCCGGGTGGACAGACAAGATCATGAGTACCATCGGGGTCAAACAAGGGTGTCCTTTGTCGCCTACCTTGTTTGGCCTCTACATTGACGAGCTTGAGACAGTGATGCAGACATAGGGGGGTGTAGGTTGCTCCTTGCGGACACGCTGATCCAGATTTTGCTCTATGCAGATGATGTGGCTCTCTTGTCTTCCTCAGCAGAGGGGCTTCAGAGACACCTAGACGCACTATAGTCCTTTTGTGAGTCTCATGATTTGAAGGTCAACTTCAGTAAAACCAAGGTCATGATCTTCAATACATCTCCAGCCATCATGCGTCAGGAGCAGTTCACATTTGCGGGGTCATTTGTTGAGATAGTTTCATCATACACTTATCTTGGGGTTATCTTCTCCGGACCGAGCTTCACTATGAGATCCGCGATGTAGGCACGCTTGAGTAGAGGGTATGCCTCATTGGCCAGGCTAGAGAGGTAGTGCTTCCGCTCACACTTTCAGGATCCATGCACCAAGGGGTTGCTTTTTGACTCCTTGGCTCGCCCAACAGGGATGTACGGCAGTCCTTGTTGGGGGCCAAACTTGTCGAATACAGAGTGGGCCCGTGTGGAGCGGCTACAGGTTCTCATGCTATCACGGATGATTCGTGGTAAGTCATCCGTTCCTCACCAGATCATTCAGGCTGAGTTTGGGTCACCCCCTTTACAGCTAGATGCTGCATTTCAAGTCATCACATATCTATACCGAGTTAGGAAATATGGGGATTATACCTCGGGGCGTAGCAGGCTACCATGGATAGCTCTATCCTCTTCTATGGCACTTGCAGCAGAAGGAGATTAGAGGTGCTGATATGCACGTACAGAGAGATGGTTTGAGCGACTGGGGCTCCACATGGATGGACTACCTCCCTTCCAGTATAGCATGGATGCTTCGTTCTCTCCCCTCTTGTCACACGAGGTCAACCAGGTTATCCGTGAGGATCTACTATAGCTACACACTTTTCGGACCTGGTTGGAACCGAGTGAACTCCCAGTGAAGCTTAGCTTCTACAGAGATCACTTCTTACATATCACAGTGGAGGGTTTCATTGACCCACCAGGATACACATAGATTCACCTACCCCACTCGATGAGGGTCTCTCTTGGGCAGTTCTGGGTCTCTTCACACAAACTTTGCATCGAGAGCGGCAGAGCAGAGCGACTACCCAGGGAGCAACACATATGCACACTATGTGACATACAGGAGTTTGAGACAGAGGAGCATTTCATCTTCAGGTGTCCTATGTACTATGAGATCCGAGGACGTTTCCACTGCCTCTTTAGAGATAGTTATGGGATTTTAGCCCATTTCCTCTCCTACCCAGACCAGCGGTGTTTGGCAGGTTTCATTCATGAGGCACTTAGACACCGCAAGAGGATACTCCGAGCATGGAGACAAGAGCAGCCTTCTTCCTCGGTTGATCCCTCTCAGAGCTCTATCACAGAGTTCTTTCAGCTAGATCACATGGCCTCGACATGACCGTGACCCGAAGCCTGCCGTGACCCGACAGCTCAGACAGAGGGTCGACACACAGATCACACTTGGAGACATCCCCTCCTTGTTTAGAGTTGGAGCCTGACCGACTGGGGTCACAGTAGCCCTGGTTAGACGCAGAGCTACGACTAGGAGACGTAGCAAATTTATTGATCATATTCCTTGTCATGGCTAGCCTTCTCCTTTAGTGCTAGCCTTTATCATTGCTGAGGTCTGCCCTTCACCTTTGAGAAAACTCAGTACGAAGATTTTGTATAAATGGATGCTCGAGTATGTGTGGGTGTGTGGATTTGTATGTGTGAGAGCATATGTTTATACTATGGTCTACACCCACTATGGGGCACTGATGACGTCAGTAGGGATGTCATGGTAGCTAGTCCCTGCTATGCATGATAGAGTTTATGGTTTTCAACCTTATGAGTGACTATCATGAGATTGAAATTGCACTATATTGTGTTTTTAGAGGATAAGTTTGAGCATGTTCCTGGATTTAGCTAGATATATATATATATTCCTTGTCATGTGATGAGCTTAACTCACAAAGTGTACTCTCTCTACTTCTATTGGATGCAAGAACCATGGAACCTCAATGAGAAATGTGGCAAGGTGCTGAAATTTAATGTGTTACTATCTGTGGTTCAAAGGTGTATCAAAAACTAGCCAAATGAATCCCTCTTAGCAAGCTTTTGAGTAAATTGATGCTTTGTTATCGATAAGTGGATCTTGCAAGGTCAAAGGACAATGAATGTGTTAAGTGGATCTTGCTAGGTCAAAGGCCAATGAATGTGCTACAATATCAAGAACAAGTTGATGGGTTATGGGAGGATAAAGGTGGCTGCAAAATCAAGAATCTACAAAAAAAGGGGAGAACTTTTTCAATGCATACAGGCCTATCTCTCCTTCCTCTTCTAGGCAGTTTCTTCCCTCTCCATGAGCTCTACCTTGCCAAACTCCCCAAAATTAATAACTTTCGTTCTTTTGCTCCAATACGGTAGATCGGTTGGTCGCTTCCCCAAAGAACACTCTGCACCTTTCTGACTCAGCAAACTCTTTATTCCTATTTAGCTTGAACCACCCTCTAGAAACGAAATGTGTCATTTTTGTAAAGCATTACCACTTGCTCTTCTTCTCTAAGAGAAAAATATTCATGAAAGTAAAATGACATGTGTATTTATATCACACACTAGTTATATTTTGTGAAAAAACTTGCGAATTTATCTAAAAATCTCATTGAAGGTTTTTGAATTTTTGGGGAGGAAGTTTTCACTTGAAACTTGGCTCACCCTCCTCAGGATTGACCTAGGATGACTCTTCTCCTTTTGAAAAAGGAGGAATGCAACAAATCTCCTCTACGTGAACACACTCGAGGCTTAATTTGGGATCACCATTTCCCCTTTGAAAAAGGAGGAATTCTAGAAATCCCCTTGAGCCATTTCCTTCTTGGATTTTTTCCCCTTTAGTTCCCCTTTTAGTAGAACTAGCAAGCTTCTAAAATGTTATTTTGCATGCCCAATAATCCCAATTCCCTCCTTGCCGCCTTGCACCTCCTCTCGCCCTTCTGCCCTCCTACCATTTTTGCCTCCCCCCCACCTTCTTCTTCTCCTCTTGCGAGGGGAAATGCTCACGGAAACTATAAATCCTTGAAAAACACAGCAACACTCTTCGAAAATACGCAGAGACTCTCAAAACTCATGATTAGAAGAGACAGAACAACCTTGCTGAGTACAATCTCCCCCCATAGGTGTGGTGCTCTCCTTCCACCTCCTATGTATTTATGTATATTCCCCAAAAGCTTCCGAGCAAAAATCATACAAAAAACCTCTATGCTTTCCTCCATACCCGATTTTACAAAAAGCCCATCCACCCTTTAGAATAGCTGGCTTTTTCTAAAAAATAAAGCTTTTTCTAACTTTAGTTTATACACTTAGCCAAGCCACTAATAATCCAAAGTTCAAATATGTACATAAGCTTTTGTAATATCAAAAATTAGGCATAAGCCTTATTCATCCCCACATCACTAGAGTTGCACCTACGTGCCCAAAATATGGCGGATCATGCTTGCCAAATGCCATCGCCTGATCAATTACTCTTCCCTTGAATTCACACGATCAATAGTAATGAAATATTTCAAACATAAGATAACCTTGAAATTAATCACCACAATCAATCAACCTTTTAGTATTATAGCAATGCGAAATCAATAAATCACATATGAATGGTGCACACATGCGACACATACCACATCTCATGGTGCACCTGATGCTACACATGAATAAAATCGTACGGATGGTGCACACATGCTACACATACCGTCATCGTGTAAGTTGTGCACACAATGCTACATACTCATACAGCCGTGGCCATATATCCAGCCATGTAGGAGCACACATCCATCACTACGGAATAGCAAGCACACATGCATCAACTGCATGACAAAAATGTTGAATCTCACTAAACTAAATATTGAAGGATTAAATTAATGGGATAATTCCAATTCTCATAACACCTCTTCTCCCGCCTCGCCTGCCCTCCTTCCTCTTCTTCATTCCTTCCTCCTTCTCCTCCCCCTTGCTCCCTCCTTCCTCTCCTCCCCTCTACTTTCCTTGCCGCCCTTTCCTTCTCTCTCCTTTGCTTCTCTGCCTTGCCGTCCTCCTTTCTTTTCCTTTTTCATTTGCCCCCTGTAGTGGAAGCATTTGTGTTTGTTACGATGAAAGAAAATCTTCACGGTGACCTTTGGTCTAGTCAGTGGCGCTCAATGGCAGCACCCTTGACTCCCACAGCCGTTAAGGTTCTTCTTTCCCTAGCTGACAAGCAACAGGTACAACAGGCAGTTCAATCTCTCTAGGACAAGGTGCTTGTGGGCAGAATTGTGGGCCTCACACCTACACGGAGACAGATGCGAGAGTGGATCCAAGCGAGCTTGACATTAGAGGGCGACCACATCCAGGGGGTCACCATCTATTGATGAGGCATTTTCCTCATCCAACTGAGCTCCCCTAACACCGCCTCTACACTTGTGGAGCAGAGCCCCATACTCCTTGGCCCGCACCTTGTCTACCTCTTTCCTTGGTATCATGGGTTCACAATGGAGGACATGGATACGCACTCCGTGTTCCATGTTTTCAGGTTACACTCCACTTCCCAGGGCTCCCCAAGGAGTATTGAGCCATCCTTCCTTTCATCGATCTGGCATTTGGCATAGTGCTTGAGTCCCTGCTAGAGACCCCGACCGCCTTCGTTCTAGTAGATGATGAAGTCCCTAGGATCAGACTGGTGGTGGAGAGCCTAGAGTTTTGATCCTTCTCGAGACCCTAGAAGGGGGCACACTTTGTTAGAGGGTGGACATCTCCGAGTTACCAGGCCAGTGTCTTTGATGCAGACAAATGGATCACCTCGCCAGAGATTGCCCCCATGGCCTCCCTCATGCATCTCCCCCCCTCCTCCACAAAGTAGGCAGAATCAGCAGGCCCGAGTTTAGCGCCCTCTCAGGCAGGAGTAGCAGGAGTCTCAAACCCCATGGGTTACCCCCTTGGAAGGGAACTGGACACAGTTTAAAAAAAAAGAAACCAAGCAAGTAGGCCCGCAAACATCGCAAACAGATGGCCAACCGCAGGGAGAGGGATAGGGTTGACTGAGAGGCCTCGAAAGAGGAACAGCAGGAGCCACCTCCCCCAGTACTAGGGGCCACCAGTCGATCCTCTAGCTTTAGAAGTTCAGCCTCCACACCCACCCTTGCAACAACAGAGAGCCCCAGGAGCTCCGGATGCGGTGATGGTAGAAGCTGCGGATGCTAGCCCGACAAGGGCCGTGGAGGAGCCAATCCAGAGCCTTGGCGAGCCTGATCAGTAGGGGGGGCCTGAGGTCGTCCTTTTCCCTCCTCCCCCCCCCCCCCAAAACCCCTCCCCCTCCTCCTCTTCACTTCCCCCTCCCTCTCCAGGGTTCCCCCCGCCCCCTCCCTCCCCTTAGCCCCCCCTTCTATGGTCACTCTCACCACCCGCCACCTGCCCTCTATCCCCCATGTGCCTACCTCTCCCTCTCCCGCCGCCCCCCTCTCCTCTTCAGTAGCAATTTCTTATGCTTCAACACCCCTACCATCAGGCAAGGGAATGGTGACGCCCCCTTCTGCTTCATCATCGCAGCAACAAGTCCGCTCAGAGAGGGATCCTTAGGGATGAGGCTCGTCCTCCCAGCCAGCAGCTCCCAAGCTGTTTGATGCTATTTTGGGTAATCAGATTATGCTCATGATGGACGAGTGGATGGGATCACAGGGACTAGATCTTTGATATGCCCATGGCGCGGAGGTGAACTTTCAGTTGAGCTTCATGTGCGAGGAGCTGGTGTATGATTTGGTGACAGGAGTTATCAGATTGCCGATGGAGGCAAAGGTGGAGCAGGCACACTTCTAGCCCCTCCAGACGTGCACGGAGTTCTTTGGGGTGGAAGCCTCCTTCATGATGAAGTGGGCACGAAAGATCGGTATTGAGCGAGTATCCACGCTAGTACGATGCCGCACAGACACTAACTACTTGCCCTCCAAACCCCCGACAAAATCACACAAGACAGTCTTTCTAGGACAGGCACCCACTCACAGGAGAGTGTTGTTCTCGACTCCCCTGTCCTCATGAGCTGGACCATAGTGAGTTGGAATGTACACGAGCTCCACAATCGTGTTCGTAGCTAGCCCCAGTACTTGATGCTCCGGTAGGAGTTGCAGAGGGCGAGCAATGGACATCCTTATGATTTAGGAGCACATGTTGTCAGCAGCAAACATTAGGCGATGCCATCATCTTCTCCCATGGAGAGGTCCAGAGGAGTGGTCTCCTGTAGTAGGACGGAGCGGAGGGGTCTGCATCTCAATCTCACAGACTTTGGCTTCAGAGGTCTACAATTAGGGCAAGCTTTGGGCAGTTTGGATGGGAGTTCGGACGGGATAGTCTAGGATTGGAATCCTGAACGTGTATGCCCAGCGTGTAGACAGCACCGCCTAGCCTTTTGGAGGAGGCTGTCAGAGTGTCTTCTTCTGGATGTTGACTCTTGGATTGTTGGAGGGGACTTCAACAACCTTGAGTTTGGGTAAGATAAGTAGGGCGGCACCTCATTTTCTAAGATGCCAACAACAGAGCGTAGGACCTAGGAGCAGTTCATTTTCAATATCAGTGGCAGAGACCCGTGGAGAGAGCCAGAGTTCAGCAGGACTCCTGGTAGCCTTTTCTTCTCCTTTGGACAGAGGAGACACGATGGATTGCTCGAGAGATTAGACCGCTTTTATGTTGGGGACTGGGCATTACACAGAGGTGGATCTACTGAAATTTTGGCACATACCATGATGTTCGACCACTCTCCAGTGGTACTCAATTGGATCAGCCTCGTTGAGGTCTCCCCCAGAAGAGGGTCCACATTCCAAAGGACCTCTTGCAGGATGAGGAGATTCAGAGGTTATGGTAGAGATCTAGGAGCACTCAGAAATGGCACCGAGTGAGGGCTGGCCTACGTGGGTGGCCAATGCGATTTGGAGGAGCAGTGTGGAGTTGCAGGCTCACGCCCTTAGGCAGAGGAGGATGCTTCAAGAGCACGAGCGGGCTTTGAGGAGAGACCTTGCCTCCATCGAGAGGCTCAGGGAATAGGACCCAGTTTCTCAGTGGCTTAGTGACAGATTGGAGAGCGCTTGTCTCGAGCTTCAGGACACGGAGCTATGGCAGACTGAGTTCTCCTACCATTCCTCTAGGGCCCGATGGGTACAGCAAGGCAATAGGATGATGAAGGAGTTCTTTCACACCACTAGGCCCCGATCGATCGGCACACAGCTACAGCGTCTCTGGAACTCGCAGGGCATCATGCACACTGACCCACAAGAGATTCTTGACATGACCATCGGATTTTATAGCTAGCTCTTTCAGACAGAGAGGATGACCCCAGCTGGTCTTGTGGCCCGAGAGCTAGTTTGGGATCACATTCCGACAATAGTCTCATGGGACTTATGCAGCAGACTTGAGGATCCTTTCACATATGAGGAGCTCTGGGAAGCCCTCAAGGCTCTCCCTACCTAAAAGTGCCCAGGGGAGGATGGCTTGACTCTGGCCTTCTTCCGAAATTTCTGGGAGATTATCTCCACCCTTTTCTGTTTAGCTTGCCAGGAGATTTTTGACATAGGCTTTCTCCCTTAGTCCTTATGTAGGGGGTGGATCTGTTTGATCCCAAAAGGGGGAGATAGGTTAGATATCTGATAGTGGAGGCCGATCACTCTGCTTTGATACTGCATACAAGATCCTCGCCAAGGTCTTGAGTTTGTGATTATGGCCTCATCTTATCGACATCATCCATGACACACAGACTAGGTTTGTCTAGGAGCGCAGCATCCTGGACAACATCTTCTCGTTCTAGGAGGCAGTGGATTGGTCCAAGAGGAGTCACAGCCACTGGCCATCCTTCTCTTGGACTTTGAGAAGGCCTACGACAGGGTGGAGTGGTCTTTCTTGGAGGGCACTATGAGGAGATTGGGTTTCTCAGACAGATGGGTCAGAGGAGTTTTAGCGCTATACAGGGAGCTCTAGTCAGATGATTATCAGAGGACACACAGGCGAGGCCTTTCCTTTCTCTTGCTCGGTCCACCAAGGCTACCCACTAGCTCCCTTCCTCTTCTTGTTTGTAGCGGAGGCTCTGGGCTACTATTTGAGATCATAGGTGGCGGGTCTCACAGGGTTGAGGCTTCCAATCAAGCAAGAGGAGAAGCTCCTTGACTCGGAGTTTGCAAATGACACGGCCTTGTATGTTGAGGGCACCACACTGAGTCTAGAGAGAGTCAGAGGCACCTTGGCTATCTATTGTGAGGCCTCAAGGGCACGAATCAACTAGACAGAATCCATCGGCTTCTTCACGGGCTTTGAGGAGACACAGGAGATCCGTAAGTGGGGAAGTGACTTTGGTTTCAGATGGATACCGCGGGGACCGCGGGGCCAGACAGTGAGATACCTCGACTGCCAAGTGGGTATTGACATCACAGCAGAGTAGCAGATTGCCCCGATCCTTGAGAGTATTCGATGCAAGCTTCTATATTAGAGCTCAGCCAAACTCTCCCTTGCAGGTTGCACCTTAGTGGCAAACCAAGTCGTTCTTGCCACTGCCTGATATATTGCCTCATGTTGGTGCTTTCACAGAGGATGCATTGGGCAGCTCCGACGGTTGGTACGGAACTTCCTCTGGGCAGGTTTAGACGGCACGAGGAACACTAGGGCATGAGTAGCTTGGCAGACGGTGATCATGCCACAAGCACTGGGAGGCTTGGGTATCATTGATCTGGAGATGCAGAGCAGGGCCCTTTTGGGCAAGTTGGTGGTTCGTGGCCTCACCCCAGGTGCCGAGCCTTGGAATCTCCTCTTACAGAGAGGGCTTCTGAGGAACACCCCATGCACTGGGGGACAGTGGCAGCCTTCACATAGATGGATCTTCTCAAAGGCCCCCTTTACAAGGAAGGGCTCCCCCCTAATGAGGAGTCTTCACAGGGTGTGGCAGAGACTAGCAAGGGGTCTCATCCATGCTCTACGCAGATGTAGAGAGGAGTTTGAGTGCCAGCCTCTTATGTGGCACCTAGATGTCAGAGATCAGGAGGGATGTATGCTTGGGTAGCGGACTCACATTGGTTGGGCACAGTGGGACAGTTGTCTAGCAGGGTCTTTTGGTCGCTGGAGCAAACTACCTATGGAGGCAGGCGAGGCTTAAAACCCTAGCGCATCTGAGAGAGACAGGGCAGCGGATGGACGAGATCACGACTTAGCCATTCTTGAGTCCTGGTGGGAAGGAATTCACATTTGGAGAGACAACAGATAATTGGGGCAGTTTTCTCATGCTGGTGTTCCCTTGAGGATTTTGATGTAGCACGGCATCATGCAACCCCAGCTTCTTTGTAGGACCTAGAGGCCTATTTGAGCCCCTCACTTGGAGTGACCCTGAGATGGATGGGAGTCTTGATGGGATACACTGGCAAATGATTAGAGTGGTAGGATGCTTGGAGAAGGAGTGGCACATTGATCCTCCCAGTATCTTAGATCAGGAGCCTCTAGATGGCGCCTCTGGCTATGGGAGGGTAGAGAGGTCCAGTGGGACCCGAGGGAGTGGTTTTGGCCCTCCAGGGGCGACCTATTTGAGATGATAGATGAGGTGCCTTTCTTTTCCTACACCACACGGATTGGCACGAGACTTCAGATGGACTCGTCGAGGTGGACTCCCTCAAGCGAGAGACACTGGGTGGCCCAGAGAGCGCCCCGAGATGTTCGCTCTAGGTTTTGGATGCGGTTGTGGTCCAGCTTGTGGTCAAGGAAGATTTCATACTTCTTCTAGTTGGAAGCCCACGGAGGTGTCTTGCCCATCGGCCCATGGTTGGAGCAGATGTGAGTGGAGGGGCAGTGCCATTACTGCTCAGATGTTGTCTTGGAGACTATCCCGCACTGCCTATGTAGTTGTCGTAGCGCAGTGAGGATCTGGATGAGAGCCCTCAGGATCATGACACATATGCAGAGTCTTCATAAAGACTACACCTGGGGGATGGTGGCTTTGTTGACAAAGGGAGGACATGCATTTTAGATTGATGAGATCTCCCCAGCCTACTGGATACAGGGTCAGAGCATTCAGAGGATTGCACTCCACGAGATAGTCCCCCCTGACACCCTAGCTCCTCCTCCTCCTAGGGAGGACAGTGCTTGGGACGTGGTAGCCAACATCACGGCTTGGAACATTTGGGTGGCTCGCTGCAGTCTTGTGATGGGAGAGCATCCGATTCCACCCTTGGCTTCCTTGGTTGCCATCTGGCAGGATATCATTTACACTCTTTGGTCCACTTGGGAACGTGGGACTCCAGGCTCCAGGGTGACTATTGAGAGGCGTGCTCGTTTCTACAAGGCTTGGCCTGCAGGTGTTTTCTATATCTTCACTCTGTGAGGGATTCATTGGCTATATAGTCCCTCTACTTGGCTGTTAGCCCCAGTTCCATAGATCCCCTAGGCAGTGAGTTGGGCTTCTCTGGAATAGGCAATTTTTCTTTCTTTCAGCCTTTTTCGGGTTTTTTCTTTGCAAAAAAAAAAAGAATTTGCATATGATGCTGCCAAACATTCAACAATAAGTTTTATTCCATTCATGATGATGTATGGATTTCATCCAATTGAAGTGGGACTTGAAAAAGAGAAGATTTCGGCAACTAAAGAATTTCTTGAAGATATGATCAAATTTAACTTAGCCTAGAACATCATTAAAAAATAGAGCAAGAACTTATGCAGATCCACGTTGTAGAAAGTTGGAATTTGAAGAAAAAGAGAAATTCTAACTTGCGGTGCTAGATACTTTTAAAATCCTAAAAATAGCTAAATGTCCAGAGTCCTCCTAGATATTATGGACCTTTCCTAATACTTAATAGAATTGGAGAAGTAGCTTACAAAGTAGATCCAGAAGGATGTAAAGTACATCAAGTTTTTCATGTATGTAGACTTAAAAGGAAATGAACAGATGATGACAATATCATAGCAAATGAAGTCCTAGTTGAACTCATTAAACCTACATCTTGCTACATGGACACCATAAAACCAACATAGACAAGAAAACAGAACAAGACATGCAATAATCAAGAATGTTTAGTTGATTGGAAAGATAGACCCGAAGAGAATTCAACATTGAAAACTTAATGGAATCTCCAAAGGAGGTTTTCCAAACTATTTATAGGGCCTCAACGCTATTTGCATAGATGAGGCATTAATATACAATGGCCTTTGTTGATACATTGTTATAGTGTAAAACAGCTAGGATACAAGGACAATCCTAGGCGTAGGCAAGAAGCTTAGGGTGCATTGATAAGGACCAAATAGGGCATGGAATTATTACATCCAAACTTTGGACACATGGTAATCAAGTAGGTCCCATGTGGCAACACTAGGTTCACAGGAGAATTCCACATAGTTCCAATAGGAGGTCACAAGTAAAGGTCCATAGGACCAATGAGGAAACATTCATGAGCAGATTGAAATTCATGGTTGCATGGTTTGTTGTAGCAGACACTATTTGTGGAGTTCTTCAACGATTACTAAGAAGGTTTTTGAAAAGGGATGTAACGGTCAAGTTATTTTCTAAGCTATATCACACTAGGATGGTTGAAAACCACTTTCAAGGCCAATGTGGGTTGCATGAATGGATGGTGATGCTCTATAGGCTAACATTGCATGTACAACTTTGAGTGCACTAAAGAACTATTTTGGGAGGATTCACAAGAAATTTAAAGAGTTTACTTCAAGGACATTAAAAGAAATAGCCAAAAATGGTGGCAACTACACAATAATAGGTTGAATGTAAATTTGAATTTTTTAAAGAGAAAGTGCTATAGATTGAAGTTCTTGTCAAGGATGGAACAAGCATGTAGTATAACGTGGGGTTATTGCATGGTATATTACCTATAGCTATTGAAAAATGAAAAAACTTTATGATATGGGTAATGTATATGCCATGTGTTTGTTTACCTCTTAAAGCTATGCACACATTAATAAGAAAAACCTTTTAGTAATTAATTGGAGGAAAACATGAGCATGTGTTTTAGCAAATAAGAAAAATGATGATGAAGAAAACTATATTGCTATTAGACCATCAAATTGACGTGATGTCTCTTAAATAGCAATTGAGGATTATGCCATAGTGAGAAGTATTGATAGCCTATTGGAGTGTGAGCTTGGATCATACAAAGCAAATGTATTATACTAATAGAGACAAGACAAACTATGGCCACGCATAATTGAACATCCATTTATATAAAGATCTTTGTACTTAGTTTCTATCAACACTCTGGAGGTGAAGGATAGACTCACCTATGACAAAGGCTAGCAATAAAGCAGAAAGGCTAATAAAAAAGTTGTCCACATTCTCTTCAATACTTGAGAAGACTATACCATTTCTTTTTAGTCTCTCCCAAATGAGCATTTCCAGGCAAAAAAGGCTTAGACAATCTAGTTGATAAGGCAACATACCATGTCAGATAGAAAGAATATAGTGCAACATCAACAAAGCCACAAGGTGCACAAAAACTTCCCAAGGTGAAAATCACATGTTTGCTATTACGAGGGAACATATATCTAGATGAATTGAGGAGCATGCCCAAACAAATCCTCTAAAATCACAATACAGTGTGCAACTTCTATCTCATGATAGTCACTCAAACAGTTGAAAACCATAAACTTTATCATGCATAGCAGGGACTACCTACTATGACATCCCCTCCGACATCATCATCACCCAACAATGGGTGTAGAACATAGTATAAACATATGCTTTCACACATACATATCCAATCACCATACATGAGCATCCATTTATACAAAGATCTTCACAATGAATTTTTGTCAACACACCGGAGGCTAAGGGCAAACTCAATAGGATAAAAGCTAGCCCTATCATCTCACAATCTTGACTCATTGCCCGCACAACAATCATTCCTCATATAACCTACCCCGACTATGCCATCTCAATGACAAGCTAGATGGAGGATACTTCAAACTCTTGAAATACTCAAAATATTCAAATATTCCTTCAAAGAAATAAGTATGTCTTCCTTAACTAATCATCAATGAATGTGATATAGTATCATTTCTTGCCAAGTAATTCAGTCTTTGCCCCAAATATATATGGGCATGAACAACTTGTAGGCCTTGGATTCTTTGTTGTAGCCCATGAAGATGCACTTTTGTCTCCTTGAATCTAACTTGGCCCTTGTATCACTATGGAGCATAGCAACAAACATATCATCCATGATAACATTTTTTGCTTATGCCATCCAACTTGCCTTTCCTAAAGCTACTTCATTGTGGACCCCTCTTTTACTTTGACAATTCCTAGAAGAGTTTTCCGTGTTTGCCACAATCAATTCATTTTTTTGACCAACCTACCACCATGATTTGATCTCTAACCTCTTTCACATTTGTGATGTAGTCTTACACCAAACGTCCCTCATCCATCTTCATGGTGTGAAGGTAGATCTTGAGGTCAAGTATTCAGCACCATTATTTAGCTTGAACATCTCCTTGAGCACCTTCCATTCCTCTACTAACATTGAACTAGCTATATGTGTGGAAGGACAACATCCACAATAGTATCAACAATGATCGCTAGGGCCTCTACATCCTACACTAACAAATCTTGTACTGCAACTGGATCTGCTATAGTGGTTACTGCTCTAGATCTATTTTACTGCCAATTATGATCACTATGGCCTCTGCATCCCACACTACCCGATGTTGCACTGCAATTGGATCTGCCGTAGTGATTATCGGAGTTGTTGCAGTAGCTCATTTTGAAAGTAATTTGCCAGACTCCTTTAACAACACAAGTGAATCCAAACCTTCATCTTCCATAGTAGGTATTTGGACTTATCGAACTTGCTAGTCTCCCGAAAGTTGGGGATGGGCATCTAGCTAGCCATTTTGTGGTAAACATTTTTTGAGTCAATAAACTTTAAAACTTAATTAAATACTAGGTTTTATCAACTCAAGGAACTCCTTCGTTCAGCATCAATGTGTAGACTTTGATGATATATTTTAGCAACTTGTCTTTGAGATATGTGTTGCAAGAAAGCTCTTATACCATGTTGATACAAATAAATCTCACCCGAATGATGAATGTAGCATAAAAATCATTATCACTTCAAGGGAGGACTCATAGGAAAAAATCTTATCGAGCCATAGTTCTATTTTGATCAATTATCAAATACAATAAAATCATTACACAATGCACACAAATTCCCAAATGTTGGTCATACCAAAAATGCTTCTTGATAATATATAGCTTTCAATCTTGTTTGATTAATGTGAAACTATTATAGTAGTACTTGGGTTGTGACAATGAAGAGATGGTATGGATCTTGCATACCTCGACTGAGGGCTTCAATGGGATCCTTATTCTCACTTGTCTTGTAGCTCACAATTGTCCAATTTTTCCTTAGAAATGCAGGTATTTTGACTCATTCATAGCATAGGACTCGCTAAGCTTCCTTTGCTACTGACTCCCTAAGTGGCTTCACTTAACAAAATCCTGGAAACAAGAAAGAAAATACCGCAACCTCTATTGTCATGTTGGGGAATGATGCCACCCTCTCTGATAGCATTTTTGTGGCTTGTAGTTGCATTGATCCAAACTCGTGCATGTCCTTGGTTTGAAAAGCTTAACAGTTTGCCAGTTTTGCCATGTTCTACGGTAACGATAGTTCCGGCTGTGATTCCGCTATTGACATCGGCTCAAATGGCATTGGCTCTTTGTGTATTTGTAAGATACTTACAATAGTTTTGGGAGGCAAGATGTGCATGCCTATCACAACATCTGGTTGCTTAGCCATTGTTCTATTTTCTTCTTTGTGTTATGGGTTTTGTAACAAGTAGCCTTTTTAATAGTTGTTGTTACTGGAAGCATTTGCAAACATTATGTGCAGTCTCTTCACGCCGGTTCTAACTTCTCTGATTATTATCAATGGACCTTGTATGATTGGCTTCTTAAACAATAATCATCTCTCAAGAATTTTTTTTCCCATGGTCAACAATAATCGACTCAATCTTATGGCTAAAGAGTTTTTATGGCTTGCCCCAAGGTTTTCCTCAAACACAGAGATGCTTGTCCATTTAGGATTTTCTAAATCCATTTCTAGTAGCTTTTGCCAAGAGCATGTGTGATGAACATACTCTCTTAGGAAACCACACTTTCGTTTATGGCAACTAGACTGGACAAAGCTTGAAGCTAGCTCTAATACCAAATGAAACATCCCCAAACTAGGTCTAGTAAACATCAGACCCTAATAGGGTAAAATTTCAAGCTAGAGTCCTAACAGGCACAGGACGTACCCACTTACAACCCCTAAGGGTTGGAGCAAATAGCTCACCTCCCAGCCATAGGCTCAATATGTCGAGCCACCCTCGAGCCAGAGGTCTCACCATAGAGAGCTAGCTAGCCTCAAAGTCCAAACATGCTCCTAAGCAACAAGTTTACGTCTAGAGGAGCACACTCCTTGGGGACCCCTACTAATGAGCCTTGGCCTACCCTTATAGATAAGCCTCTGATTATCTTTAGCAGTACCTTTACTTTAGCATGCATGCCCTAAAGTAGCTTTACTTTAGTTTGTGGGCCATACCTTTTGTTGAGCTACTATCGTATTAGCAAGTAAGCTCTATTCACAGCATCTAGGACTCATCCTTGCTAGCTTTGGTCACAACCCTAGGTTATTCCCAACCCAGGGTTAGACCACCTCAGCTAGATATCAGCCTAGATCTCAGTTTGTCTGACCTTGGCTTTGGTTAAGCCTAGGACTTAGTTAGTCCAATCATGGACGCAACTCTTTGTGTCATGTGTGTTCTCTGTGTCTCTGGCTTGACAGGGTCACATCATCTCTCCTTGCTGATCCACGCTCCCCTCATGTCAACTAGCTTCTCCTTCACCCCACTGTGTCCTAGAGTTAACTCAAATGCATAGAAATATGTGACATATTGTTGTGCTTGGTCTACCTCAGCAGCTTGCGAGGAGGTCACCTCTTATTGCTATGTAATTTGTCTCAATAGTGTCTCTCTATGATGTCGCATCTCAATCAAATAGAGCCCAATGTAGACCTGGTCATAGAAGTGGATCAACCATGAGAGTGGACC
The DNA here is from genome assembly GCF_047967505.1 of Dipteris shenzhenensis. Classification (NCBI taxonomy): domain Eukaryota; kingdom Viridiplantae; phylum Streptophyta; class Polypodiopsida; order Gleicheniales; family Dipteridaceae; genus Dipteris; species Dipteris shenzhenensis. Next base: position 6,813,490 of record NC_141596.1, on the reverse strand, counting down.
AAAGTTGTATCCCTTTGGATCCAGGCAGTGGCCTCATCCCCAGATCTCATAGTAGGCTAGGCAGGCACGCAAGAAGTGCTCCTGCTTTGTGTCAACCTCCCCAAGCGTGCATAACCTATAGATCCATTGTTCTCTGAGTGTGCCTGTAGCTCTCCCTGCCTCAATCCTCAACTAATGGGATGAGATCTGCATCTGCCCAATGGCAATCCTCAAAGCATGTGAGACCCCTTTGTTCCTCTAGGTAACGGGGTCTGATGATGAGTCCACACATACTGCCTGTCTCGTAGACTTCCATTTTTTCCATATGGCATTCCAATAAAGGACAACCATGTGGCAATCACATGTGGACTCTACACTGAAGCATGTGGATTGCATGCAATGTCTATGTGACACCTCAGTGCTCTAATCAATCTCAAGAAGAATGTCAAGTCAAGCTTATTGCACTCCTCATTTGGGGATCCTGGATGAGGCATTGAGCTTTATTCTGGCAAGGCCTTATTTACGCAGGAGTTCAAAATGTGTTGTCTTAATTCCTCACCAAACCAACCATTCTAGAGGGTGTAGCCTACATGTACTCAGAGTTATCCAATGTATCAGTACTATAGCATGCATGAAGATCTCCTAGTCAAGCATCGCTTTCTTTATTCATGTCCCAATACTTTCATGGGATGAGATAAAGTAGGTTGAAGACAGGTGGGATCTGTAACCTCCTTGTGGTTATGCTTATGTTTCTGAGCCATATATCTATGGTACTTAGCTTAACTCATGTATGCTAGCAGGTGGTCTACATATGTCCTTCAAGAGATGCATTCGTCTCTCCCTTAGATAATAGTTTGTAGCCTTAAATGTTTTGTGCCAGCATTGAGCCCTTGAAGTCCTAGGGTTCTGACTTGCCATGCATCGTGACTCCATGACCTTAGTCCTAGGCAAGGTTCTCCATGCTTAATTGTGTGCAAGACTCTTACTACACTTCAACTCACTTTTTTTTGTGTGCAAGTGTGCACGTGTGTGTGCACGCATGCATGTGAACGTGTGTCTATGTACGCACGCAACTCACTTTTGTTTGTGTGTGCATGCGTGCACGTGTGTGTGTGTGCATGCGTGCACGTGTGTGTGTGTTCACACATGCATGTGAATGTGTGTCTGTGTATGCACGTGCGTGCATGCGTGCATGTGCGTATGTGTGTGTAGACCTCGAAGCGATGCGGTAATTTCATTGATCCCTCGCTAGTGTCAAAATTTTATGTGGTGAAGGAGGTTTGCCTCTAGCTCACCTAAGAAATTATGACCCTTCAGTGGCTCGTGACTCATCACCATGAATACGTACATGGCTCCTTACTACCATGAATGCATGCAAGTTAACCTATTTTTTAAATCCAATTCAAAAGTCATGCCTTCTAGAACAAAATTAAGGATCCTATGCATCCATTCAACCTCTCAATGGATGCACCATTTGTTTGATAAGCCTATTTGGTGAATATGTAAAAATGATGACATGGAAATTGTTTCTATTTGATGTCGATTCATATCCTGTTCACATCCGATGCATTGAATCAATGATGTCGCAAATATTGTTGATTGAATCAAGTTTGATGTCCATAAATCCTCTTTGCTCTAAAGGCCAAATTACCCATTCCTTAGATTTGTTAGAAAGTCCACGTATGAATCATCACTTGCCTCTTCTTTCTTCTCATTTGGGGACTCACATATGGGACAATTATCTCTAACAACAAGATAGCAAGATTTGGAACAATAACGAACGCAATGCACAAAAGCATAGAAAATGTTTTCTTTGGTCTGACCATGGCATAAAATCTCTAGTCAATTAGATGACTAAAAGAGACATGGAGTAGTCTTAAACAAAACCTCTAGCCAGTCAGATGACAAAAAGAGACATGGAGTTAGTCTTCAACAAGTTTGGTCACATAGTTTGAGGATTATAGAATACAAACAAGACCATCTGCAATGGTGTCGAAATACAGAGAAGGTTTAAACTTTCTTTATTAATACTATTCAGAGAACTTTGATAGCTTCTAATCAGAATCAAGATGCTTAGCTAAGCACAAAAGATTTGCACACCTTGATTTTAAAATCGTGGTTTCACTCAAGCAGACAAACATGGTTCAGCGCCTTCCACTTGCCTATTTTCGTAAGTATGTTTTTGAATCATGTTGCATGGGAAAGCAACATCGTCTACCTTTTTCCACCATGATTTAGGAGCACTACCATACTCCTAATCATACATTCAAAATTTCAGGACTATGCACCTCTAATTTATCATTAAACAAAGCTTGTATGGCATCATCTTCATTGATGGCTTACTCCAAAAGATTGGATGTACTTTCTAAAGAAAAATCAAATGCTATTGATGTACTAGAATATTGACTTTAGATCAAAGTACTCAATTGTGCGATACTAGAGGAAAGACCTTGTGATCTTTGATACTTATTCTTGTAAAGATATGTACCAAGTATTTGATGACGACTTCTACTTTTTAAGAATGGACTAGATGTCTCAACCTTGTTGAGGTTGCATTGACATTTGTATTCTTCACAATAAAACTTTCAAGCCACTACTAGAAAACCTACAACCAATGTGCTTTCATTGGGTAATGATTAAACCCCTACTTATAACTGAGTCCTAGATTCCTTCCTCTTTATAAAAACTTGACGTTTCATAGTTTTGTGAATTAGAAAAACGGCTATGTATGTCTACATCTGAGAACTTATTAGATTACAAAACTCTTTTGGTGACCCACTTCACAGATTACATATTTTAGGCGTATTCCCTACAATTTCATCAATTTTCATATCAACTGGTTTATCCTAATGACTATGTCACCCCACATTCCTTTCAAAACTCCATTATACATAATCAAGTCTTTTATTATCAAGTTGTCTTTAATAAATATTGGCCTTGGAATTTTGTATGCCTTCCCATGCTAGTAGTATCACCAAGCCAAGTCTCACTTAATGATGCACTTCCTTTTGTCGTTATTTCTGTTATAATATGGCTTTTGTTGAAATTCCAATAAATAAATTCGTGTAAGAAATTCTTCCATTTTTTATTAATAATGAATCCCAAACGTTTCATCAATAAGTGCAACTAATACTGTTGAAAGAGCATCCTTGGGTTGATCCTATTGTACCTAAATAGACTATGGTACATGCATTCCAAACGTTAACCTATGACTATTGTGTGTGCATTTTAACTTGATCCTAAAATTGTTACAAAAGCTATTTTTCTAGCCAAAAAAAAACCTTGTGTCACGATTGAGATAGGATATTGGGATTTATCCTTAAACATCAAAATCAAACAACACCTAGGCAAGCAGGTATTCCATTTGCAAAGTGTACCAATAGAAGCTACTCATAAATCCAAAGATTGATAATCATGAAATAACCCCTTGTATGTATGTATGCATGTGTATGTACGTGTGTGTGTGCACACGCGCTCGTGCATGAGTGACGCATATTGTGTCCAAATTATAAGTATTCCCCTACAAGTCATTCAACTTGCCAATCTCCAACTTACTTCCATCTTATTTTCATCTCATCCTTGGATTCATGTTCACCCTTGAATTCATTTCATTGTCTCCAACTTTGTTTCTACATTCAAATGCACTCCGATCCCACTCTTGCAACCCCTTTAGTTCACCCTCTCCAACTCAAGTCCTTTCCTTCATGCTTATTGTTATTGGTCCTTTTTTGTAACCCTCTCAAGACTCGTTCATTTCTCCAAAGCACTTGTGTCCAATATTACCTCCACTTTCTTCACGATCTCCATTGCCTAGTTTACTAAGCTCTACATGTTCACAATCTCCATTGCCTAGTTTACTAAGCTCTACATGTTGTGAGTTAAGCCTCGATACATCAACTCTTAGAAGAAGTGAGATCAATTATGTGGTAAGGCCACAAGGCTACCAAGCTAGTGGTTTCAAAAATCAATGGAGAAAGCATGACCCAAAGCTTACAAAAGGACACAAAACAACTAGTGAGGCAAGGCAAAACAATGTCCACCGCTTGAAATTTTAAAGAACCATACAAATGTGAGGGGGAGCTAAACATGAGAAGAATATGAAACAACCTAAAAGATGCAAACGAGTCAAGGACAAAGCTACCGAGATTAGAGTGCACTCCTTGGATATTAACTTCAAATCAATGATAGAGCACACATGACAAGAGATGAGGATTCTACAAAACACGATAAATGAAGTAACAAGAATTGCAGCAGACTCAGAACACAGAGGTTCATGCAAAGGCTACTACAGGAAGGAGATGAGAGAGAGAAAGAGAGAGAGAGAGACACACACACAACACCCCCCCATGGCATTCTTCCTCCCCCATTCACCTTCCCTACATTGTTATCAGAGCTCTGACCTGAGCAAGCACTCAACAGCCCAGAGCCAGGCTCCCCTGCACAAGATCTGCAGGCCAACGCTCAATGATGGTGTAGCCAAATGTTGTACTAGGACTCGAAGGTGCAGAGCGTCTGAGTGTATGCAACCTGCAAACCACATCTCGACTGCAAACATGCAAAACGAGCTACCAGCCAGCCGCGCCAGATTGTAGTTGAAAAGGTCCTATCTGCTCGACGCTGGTCGCTGCAACATAAACAACTCTCCGTCGTCCACTTGCACTGCGAATCCGCCATTTCCCTTCTCTGTCGCAAGACAGATCCGAGATTGCACAGATAGAGCTAAACGAAGGCCAGAAATATGTCATAACCTGCTCGCCATCGACGCCAAACTGTAGCAATTCAACGCCTCATCCTGGCCATGGTTTTGCGTGGCCATTACCTTCCAGCCGCAGAGGCAGAGCCGACGAACCGCCATATCCGCCCAGCGCCTGTTGCAAAACCTTAGGCTTAGTTATCCCGGGGTTAGGTTGGCTGGTTAGTTATAGTCTAGGTTAGGTTAGTCAAACTCGGGGTTAGCAATTAGTTAGGCTGTCGGTTAGGTTTGGTTAATCTAACTAGGGTTAGGTTAAGACATGGTCTAACCGTCCTAATAAGTCACTGTCCTCCCCCCCAAAAAAAAAAGAGTTGTGGTCTAACCGTCCTAATAAGTCACTGTCCTCCCCCCCAAAAAAAAAAGAATTGTTCCAGTTTTTTTTTGCCAGGCTATTCCTCCACCCCGCCATTTTCCAGCCATAATTGGCTCTATTTCTGCTCCTCTTCACCTCTAGTTTCCAGATTCTTGCACGTAGTGCAGCCTTTCAGAAGTGTGACTGTTAGGATGGCTCCGAGACATGCAGCTTATGCTAACAAGATGATTCATGAGGGTGACAAGGCTGCTCAGCAAGAGCAAGTGCCAGTTACTGAGGGTACTAGAGGGCTACTCGTCCTACTTCCCCTACCGCCATGGATGCATAGTTTTTGGATGCCCTTGCTTCTGCTCTAGGGTGCTTCCCGCCAAATGGGACAACAGCTCGACCAGCAGCTTACCACAGCCATGGCTATGCAAGATACCGCTCTTGCCCAGATGGGACAGCAAATTGGTCAGCAGATCACATCTACCATTGCTATGTAGGATAAGGGTAAGCAGCCCACCATGGGGATCAATTAGACAACCATGAGTTTTAGGCCTATAGCACCCCTTTTTGGGACCCTTGCACGCACCCCAACATGGGGATTATATTGATTTGGATGATGCCTTTTCTGTAGCGCTGATCACTTTCTTGACGGATGACAAGCCACCTTTCAGAGCTCTGGTCGGGATGAGGGACATGTCTGTGTAGTTTTCTACTTGAGTTGCCTTTTTCTTAGTATGTGAGTCTTAAGCGTGAGAATGCCCGATATTCTGGTGGATAAAACAAGAACTATGCAGCCAAGGACGTGAAGGATAAGCTCTCAGTGCACAAGTTTAAGTGGGACACTCACTCTCCTAATGAGTTGTAAGAGTGGCTCACGAAGCTGGAAGACTATTTCCGCTTCTACCCCAAGACTGATGAGGAGTGCATCATTTTTGTAAGTATGCATATGAGGGATTATGTGCATGAGGGACTCACCTCACAAACCCACCACTGGGCAAGAATTCAAGGAGCTCATGGTCGCTACTTTTTGTATCTCCACTGAATTTTGTATCTCTGTCACTGACAATTTCCTAAGGGAGCCATTATGCTTAAAACCATGCTTGATAAATTGCCAAGCAACCTGTGATGCTGAATACGGAGTCTTAGTGGGTATGAAATGAGCATGTTTTGTCATTCTATCCACCACCACATAAATGCTATCCCATCCCCTCTCTGTAGAAGGCAACCCTGTGATGAAATCCATAGCTATGTGAGTCCATTTGCCTTCTAGAATAGAAAATGGTTATAAGAGACTTGCGGGTAGCTGGCTGTCCACCTTATTCTATTGGCAAGGCAAGCATTCAGTGACATTTAACCACATCCTGCCACATGCCATCCCAAATAAAGCTCTGTTTGATCTTTTCACATGTCTTAGTGATACCCGCATGTCCTATCGTAGGAGATGAGCACATTTCCTGCAAAACCAGCAGTCTATACTTTGAATCTAGCACAAGATAAGTTATGTCCTTGCAGTACAACAGTCCATCATTATGCAGGTTTGTTCAGCATGTCCTTGGCTTGAAGGCTTCTATAACTCCAAAAATATGGGAGCTACCTTTGAATTATGCATATATTCTTCCTGAATCCCATGAATCCACTCATGATAGATGGCGGAAACGGCAGAAAATTGCAAGCCCACATTCTCGACAGCATCGGCAACCACATTTCTTTCCTCTTCCTGTACTGCAACCAACCACCACCTCTGCTTCATGGACAAATTGCGCAGCGTAAGAAAGTAGTGTCCTATGATACCGAGACCATGTGCTGCGACATAAGAATATCATATCAAGTGGCAGGGACTCCCTGAGGATGAAAATTCATGGCAGCCAGAAAGCATTGTCCAAGACTACCCCTATCTCCTACCGGGCTGATTAGTAGTTGCTGTTTCCTGCACCTCTTTGGACAGCCAAGATGTAAAATTTTGAGGGCAAAGTTCTATGGGAAGGGATGATGTAATGAAGGTGGAAAAATAGCGGAAATTAGGTGGAAAATTGGAGGGAAAAAGAGGGGAAATTAATGGGAAGATAAAGGGAAAGAGGGGGACTATATACGTCAACCCCTAATCATTTGTATGGTACGTTATCTGATCCTCTTGCGTTCTTGCTAATTCCTGCTCCTTGTCTCCTTCACTACCTCCCCTCTACCCTTTCAGCCCTCTCTCTTTCCACTTCCGCCTATTCTCTTTCTCCCTCACCCCTCCGTGGCATTCTTCCCCCCCACCCATTCACCTTCCCTATAGACAACGCATTGGAAATGTTGAAGCAAAGCGCAAACTTGTGTACCAATTCGGACACTCAATATGTAGAACAGTCGTTTTTTTTAACATACAAAAAACGACTGTTCAACAAAGACAATTTAAGTCAAAATTACAATGAGCAAACCAGAAGAGGAGAGAGAACTTTCAGTTCTACTTTGTTTGTATATAACTCATGTTAGAAGTGCAACTCGAAGTTGAGACCCACCTCACTCCAGCAAACCGTATATAGATATGAAATTTTCAAAATGAGAGAAGGTAATACTACAGCCCAAAGTTGATGCTTCACTTATTTTTCAAAACCACAAAACAAATATCCCTGTCAAGAAAAGAAATGTACCCATGGGAACGTGGATACACCTTTTGATAAATCTATGTAGGTGGGGATGTGGCGATATGAGAGTCATACTTATTACATGTTTGTATTTGCTAGCAAAACCACCCTGTTTGTAAGCTTCATTGCTGACAAGGCAGCAACGATGCAGCTGCTTGACGCTTCCAAAACCGTCATATTTATGATGCACCTGGCAAATGGGCTAACTAACGGAACAAAAAACTCCTAAATTGTACCAATCATCACGAAATCGCAATGACTTTAAATGATGTTTTATAGATGTACAAGTTCTGCAGCAAACACCACAATGGTATACTGTATGAAAAAATTACATTCTTTGGGATTGGGCTAGGCCACCCAATGTCCAGATGAAAAGAAAAGAGCAGACTTTGTGGAATTCGTGCAATTTCATGGATAAGACATTTCAATAAATGGATTAATTTTAGAAAAACCAAAGACATGTAATAGAAAATCCCTCGTGCATCCCAGAGCCAAGTATGGCATCTGAATGTCAAAAGGTGGGCCATAAAGCTATTGTCACCCAAACGAAAGATATCATTGCTTGGTGATGTCTTTTACCCCTGGCTTTCCAAGACAACTATGGTACAAATTCCAGAATGGCCTATATAGTTTATAAGAAAGGTAAGCATAACTCATAGAGCGATACCACAGATACCTTACACTCTTCCAAGAAATTCCCCGAAGCCAGCATTTCATTACAAATGAAATCTTCATCACTTACTGTAAGTTTGGATTGTTTGTTCTGAATCTCCACACTGAAGGCCAAGACTTCGGATGCAAGTTTGCCAAAGTAGAATACATAACATGCACTCTGTTCAGGTGCTCCATTTAAAATCTGCCACTATCCTCAGGAAAGCTGATGACTTGTCATGTCTTGCAAGTTCCATGCCATATTGAAAACATGATGACTTGAAAATGAAGTTAACAATTCAGCAAATCCGCCATTTCGATTTTATGAAAAGAGTCATGTTTTTGTTAACCTAGTCCTGTTCCTCTTCCCCATCAACACTGAAGTCTGGCTCCTCAGGCTTTGGGACTTTCACGAACTGGTCCTCTGAAGCAATATTGTTTACCTCCCTGAGTTTGTGAACTCCTCGCACGGCACTTTTTGCAAAACGAGAGGCAAGAATAGTAGTTCCTAGACTCGTATTTGTATCCTGATTTGTGCTAGCCATAACGTCTAGATCACCAGTTTCCATGTTGTAAAGTTTTGCAAGAGCCACTCTCTTTTTGTAACGATGCCATGCAGTCTGTATAAAACAAGCTGCCCATGTTCGCCATTGGTGAGAATAGAACCTAAAGGTGTGCTGTAGCTTCTTGCTATGAAGGCGCCGAAACTGCAGTGCCACAAATTTTAAGTCTTCTGCTGTCAATGCAAACACCTCGACTTCCCCTAATGCTTGTACAGTACGGGTAGAGGACGGCAAGTTGACACTGGGCTTTGGATTTAATACCCATGTGAGCAGCTCTTCCCCACAAAAGTGACCTGGTCCAAGACTGCTTTGATTGAAAAACCCTGTAAGGCCCCCATTGGTGGTTACACTGTCAAGAACACCTCTGATTATGAAAAGCATCTCATTAACAGGGTCCCCTTCCCTCATTATTACAGTATCCTTTGTGCAAAGAACAGGCTTTAGCCTTTCACAGATGGCATCAAGTAGCCTATCATCCATTTCATTGAATAGTGGAACCTGCATATATAAATCACAAAGCATCCAAGTAAGAACAATGTTCTGCAAATTGCTCCGTAGAATGGCATATTGCTTCTATTTATATAAAAGACACTGGTCATTGTGTCTGCCGTTGTAGTGCAGGAAACCACAGACAATAGACACCATTGATGTATACACACCAATCTAAATTGAGTAGAAGAGAAATGTATATACAGCACACTCTCAAAAAAGTTGTTTTCTATTTTTAAAGAGAACCTGTAAAACAAGATCCAAGCATAAATGCCGCTTTATGTCTCGACGCAGGTCAGGGGGCAAGCTCTGGAATAGAGCCTCTTCATCAACTCCTCGTGTGGCAACCCACTTGTACTGGTTGTATCGACGAACTCGTTCACGTAATTCTTGTGGCAACTGCCGGTGCCGCATCCATTCCTCTGTGTCACCCTGCGCTACCCTCCATTCCTCTAATCGAACCCCTAAAGATTGAAGGTATGTCTGCACATAAGATTTTCAAGGGCAAAAAATCAATCAAGATTCCCTTGCCAACCCAAGTCCAACAACATTAGTTTCCCCCCACTCCCATGCAATCAGTAGCAAGTAAACAAGCACATGATCAAGAACATTATGAAATTTAGAACCTTGTAGATCCAGGATCTAGCATACCTGCATGTTACCGATGAGGAGAGCAAAAAGTACCAGACCAATAATGGCAATTAAAATAGCAAATATTATCTCTCCAACAAATGTGCTTGTAGACAGGTTTTGCCCTAAAGAGCTGCAGAAACACCCAGCTAAAGAAACTAGTCATTTAGATCCTTCAAAACCCACAGGCAGACCGAGAGTTATTCCCAAATGAGCATTATAAACATCAATATGAACAACATTGTGTACAGTCAGTTGCCAAAGACCAGCAATAGGGCTTCAAACTATAAACTTTGGCATGCATAACATGACTATATGCCATACTCTAACCGTTTATGTTTGTATCCCAAAAGAACAGGGCAGCTCAAATGCATGTAGATACATCCACCGTAGCATAACCATTCATACCCAAATCAACAAGCTGTCTGGCAGAACTTAGCCATGACAAAGCAGAAATATCGAATTCAAATTGTCCATGTATCATCTATAAGTGAAAATTGCAGCATGCATATCCTAACCAGATGCATCCAGCAACATCTCCAAATTCATCATGTAAGAGTACAAAGTAAAAGTACAGTTGTATATGTAAAAAAAGGGGGGGAAAGTACAGTTGTAAATGTCATACACAGCAATCCTCATCATGCTAGTAAGTGCAGAGTATCATAAAACATGCTGTCACACAAGTACTTGGTATACACGAGCATACATTCCACTAAGTTTCTGTGGAGGCTCAAGGTGAAAGGGAGACTCAAACTATGATAAAGGTCAGCATTTGGAAAGACTAAACAAGGCAAAGGGCCTCCCAATTATTAAGGGACTAGCCCATCTGAATTCTGATGTATTTTGTAATCCAAGAACAAGGGAAGAAATGGATACTATTCTTGATCCTTGTTCATTTCAAGCAAGCTTCCAGAAAACAGGTGTTGCTTACCTTAACTGTTGCAGCCCCCACCACAAACAATAGAAGTACTTGTTTGTAAAGTTGGCAGAGACTATGTCATAGCTAAATGCATTGAGATAAATCCCAAGGTTGAAAGATGGGCTGCTTCCCGAGCTTCCCGGCATGCACTGATTAAAGACCCCAGTATTATTCTGCCATTCCTGCCATTCTGCCGTCCCCTGTAGTACACTGCCGCAATAAAGATAAGCATGTTTACATCCGTGTTCCTTTTTACAATTCTCCCGCAAACAGGTGTCCATGCGTTCAATTGCTAATAGATACCAACAGGCTCCAATAAACTGCCCATGGTAAAAAGATAAAGCATATTTAGAGTGAAGTTCAAATGAACATCTTCAAACTACATGTGCATTGTGCATGTATATGTGCATCCAATTCAGGCTTTGAGCTACAATATAGTGTACTCTCTCTTGCCCTTGTTAGCAATAGTAAATCTACATATCATTTCAGAAACCATATAGTAAAAAGCTGACCTAAACATCGCCTACCTTCAATATACCTACAAATTTCAAAAGTACTTAAATATCCATGGTAGTAGTATGACTGCAAAAGATGCACAATGCTACAAACTTCAAAGCATGCCCAATTATAGCTAAATTTACGGAATTGACAAATTTTGGAGTTTACGCTAGACAATTTAATTTTTTAACACAAAAATAGAGTTACTCACAGTCATGACCAAGCCATCCCAACTTTCTAGCAATGAGCACAAAATCAGTAAAGCTCGAGCCTCATCATCAAAGTTTACTCTTACATACCTTAGTTGGCTTGTATTCATATTGAACTAATTCAAATGATCACCTACAGACCCACCTTCTGACATCTTCACATTGAATCATTGTATCCAACGTGCTCATCAAGTCCTTTTTTGTCTTCTGATCAAAGAGGTTGAAAGCCACTGACGCTGCCAAGCACAGTCGTATCGTTCCTAGTGTCTTTCTGTTAAAAACCTCCCAATTTTAAGTAGACATAGTCACAAACTTCTTTGCTATCCGGCCTAGTGGCAAGAAGAAGAGCTTCTAGTATAGATAATCCTAAATCTGTATCTTCCAATGATGTTGGTAGTTCTTGTAGGCCATCCTCTGGTGGTTCTAGTGATGCCCTATAGGCCATGGTATGTGCCTTGTAGGCATAAATAAAGACACTTGTAGTGTTAGTGTCTTTTAGGCCACATAGGACACTTAGTCCTACGTGACACCTAGGACACTTAGTCTTAGGTCTAGGTACTTGTACCTTGTACTCCTTTGTTTTTTATTATCTAATCCAAGTTTAACGTGACGGCTAAGGCTTGTGCTACATTTTGCTATCTGTACTCTCTCTCTCTCAAGCGATCCTACGATGGTATCAGAGCTGGTTTTGACTGGTCTTCCTACCCCCGAACTCCCTGCATCACCTTATGTACGGACTTTCACACAAGCCCGTACTGCGCCGTACATCTTCCGTACAAGCGTACGGAAGGTCTCGTACAGTCCGTACGTACTTGCGTCATACATCCTGTTTGAGTTTCGTACAACGTACCTGAGCAACTGAACAGAGATGAACCTGCATCGCCGTACTCGTCAATACGTTTTCGTATAGGTATCGCACCTGCATTCGTACAGATTTGTACCCACCATCGTACTTGTGCAGTACAGCTCCGTACCTGAGTAGGTGTACAACTCCGTACTTGCCCTGCATACTTGTTCGTACTGCAAGCCATACATCGTGGGAACGTACTGTTCCGTACAATTTTCGTACCAACGTACCATTGTACATGTACCAGCTCCGTACTTCAACCGTACATCGTATAGTACACTTGATTTGTACTTGATCCGTACAGTTACTGTACACTGTACTTGAGATGTCCGTACAGCTAGTACATCTTTCAAGGTCCCCGTACAGGTGGTTGCACGTGCAAGGTTACATTCTGGACATTGGTATTTTTTGGGGCTTTCAGTTCATTTCAGCTTCTTTGGTTGCAAATTCCTACAAGAACATTGGGGCTTTGGGATTTGGTCTGCAATCTCTTGTTGTTTGCAGTACATTGGGTCAGATTGCAGGACATTGAATCAGATTTGCATACATTGGGTCACATTTGCAAAAATTTCAGCAAAATTTGGGGCTTTTCTGCATTTGCCCTTTTTTTGGCCTGTTTGCCCTCAATAAACTTGGGGCTTTTGCCAGATTTGCTGTTTTTGCAGTGAACATTACCTACTACAGTCACATTTGGGTCAGATCTGCATTTTCCCTTTGATTTGGGTCGAAAATTTGCAGATATTTGCTGTCATTTTTGGACAGCCAGCTTTTTGCAGTGATAGCCTTGAGGCTTTTGGGTTTTCAGGTCTTTTTCAGGGTATCACATTTGCTATGGCTGGGAGCAATCAAGATTTATTTGGAGTTCTTCGTGAAGATGATAAGTTGGATGGCACCAACTATCCGATGTGGTCTTATCTCATGAAACATATTCTTGTTGCAAAGCATTTGTGGAATATTGTTTCTGGGGCTGATCTGAGGCCAGCCAATGCTACAGTGGTTGCCTCTACTGCTGGTCCTTCTGCAGGGGGTACTACTCCTGATGCCTCTTCCTCTAGCACTCCTGCTGCTGCTCTTCCAACTCAAGAACAGTCAAGATGGGATGCAAGAGATGCAAATGCACATTCATGCATTGCTTTATCATGCAAGAGAATCATTATTCTACACATCCGGTCTTGCAGGACAAGAAAATAAAGATCTAGTGTCTGCACTTCAGCAGCACGATATGCCCAGTTATATGGGCTGGGTAGGGCTGCATGAAGGGCCAAGCCATGTGGGCTGGGTGGGCCAGAAGAGGGCAGGCCTGAGGCTAAAAAAGGCCCACAAAGGGACTCCAATGGAGGGGTCAAGGGGCTACATATAGGCCAAGCAAGTCGGCCAATTAGGACTGGTTGGCAGCAGCAGGTCAGCCCTTAACCAAGGACTAGTCAACCATCTAGAAGGAGAGGGGGACAGACCAGCCCATCCCTTATATAACGTAGCATGGGGCTGAGCTGGAAAAGGCAGAATATAGCAGCAGCACGCAGGTGCCAGACATAGCAGCAGTGTACTGTAGGTGTAAGGTACACAGGAAGCTGCCTTTTGTTTCACATTTGTCCAATATGCAGCAATATATTTAAATGGTATTTTGGCCGTCTACATTGCTAAACATACTCCTGCAGATGGTCCATTTGACCAAGGCCTGCCCTTCCTTCACCGGATGTTCCCATACAAGAAAGGGAGAGAGTCGACCTCTTCAACTAACCTCTGACACTCCCCAACCTCCTACATGACCAAGACAAGGCATTTCCAAACCCATTAACTGCCCCACCATGCAGCGTTTGAATCCAAGCTCGAGAAAGAAGAAAAGCAGGTACATGGCAAAACGAATGGAAGGAGCAGAGCCTCAAGCCGTCCGAATGTGAAGGAAGCAATGGATATGGACCCCCCAATGGATCCAAATTAGTGGTAAGGTGCAGCAGAGTTGTTGAAGAGTTGTGCTTCACAGTCAGCCCCACCCATGAAGGAGCACTCTTGAGCCAATGCAGACACTTGGACTAATAGAATGTTGGGATTAGATTGGTCACTGTCCCACTTGTGAGCCCCCAAATGAGGAGGAGAAAGAGGCAACAGACCTACAATAGGCTTTGGCTTGCTGCCCACTTGGCAGCCCATGTGGCAGCCCCATGCTTTTCTTCTCTCTCTGGTCCACCCCCTCGATGCACACCTCATTTGGGGGCCCACAAGTGGGGGGTAACCATGCATTTTCCAACACCCCATCTCAACCGGCCCACATTGGCCCAACAACAACATGTCAATGACGATACTCCAATAGCTCCCGTGTCGTAGCCCTTTGGAAAGGCCCGATATCAGAATAGTCCTTCTCTGGCTTTTCAACCAGTGGCTCCTGCTTCGCCAGGTTCAGTTCCGCTTTCGCAGACTAGTCCGGTACATAAGTCCAATCTTTGGCAACACCTGATGGCACTACCACCTTCAATCACAAACCTGCCTTTGAGCTCTAACTCTGCTGGGTACCATCCTTCACATGCCCCTCTCATGATGGGTGAACAGCCTAAAGTCCTCCAAGCACCAAGCTCTCACGGTCTGTTTCAAACCGTCTTCCATTTGGCTAGGTCTACAATCAAATACAATACCCAAGACATCATATCCCAAGCACAAATCCAGTTTACCTGGACCATCAAGCTCCAACTATGGTTCTTTATTGTCCCCCTCTAAGTCACAGTCATCGTCTGACTCTGAGTCTTCAGGTCCTATCGAAGAATCCCCCTCTGCTTTAGTAACACCAGCCAAGTACTCAAATGATTCCAAGCACTCATCACTGTCCATCACCTTCACAAAGAATCCTGACTTCTCTTCTGATCATTCCTCAATGTCTGACATCTTGATAGTAACACCAGGGTCCATTTACCTAATCTCAGCAGCACACGGAGTGGCCAAGAAAAGTTATATCACCACGTAAGCTGACTCCTCTGACTCTGAGCTAGCACCCTTCTTCTTCAGATCAGCCTTCTCCTTTTTGCAATATTTCACAAAATGTCATCGCTCATTGCAATAGAAGCACTTTCTTGTTGTCTTCATCTAAATAGTCCGCTCCATCGTCAGTTTTGGGCTTCCCTTTGCCAGACTTACTCTTGCCCTTGCCTTTGCTCTTGCCCTTGCCTTTGCTCTTGAGCTATCAAGGCCTTGTCATCCTTGTTCGTACCATCGTACTTCTTTTCTCGAGCTTCTTGCTACAGCAATAGTGGAATCAGCTCCTCGACAGTCACCAGCACCGCCCTATGCCCTGCAGCCATCGTAGTCACAAAACTACGGTAGCCCCGGGGAAGCATTCCCAACAATAGCCTTGCCATCCTGGATGAACTCGTCCTTTGACCAACTGCCGCCAGTTGATCCCGCACCACCTTCATCTTGGTGATGTTTCCTGTATCGATTCCCGTTCATCCAATACTCATGCTGAATAGCGCTCCATCTTGAGGTCCAAGATTCTCGCATCATGGTCGAGCTCATATATATTTCTCAAAGTCGTTCAGGCCTCGTAAGAAATGTTTGCCATCTAAATATGCGGTAGCACCGCATCCACCGCTGTACCCATGGTGATAGCCAAGGCTTTCGCATCTCGGATATGCCATGCTCTCACTGAGACAGGATCTGTAAGCATTGTCACCACCACCGAGGTTGATGTGGCTAGAGTAGTTACGGTGGCCCAAGGTATCAACTCCATCCCCATTGCAATCCCCCACGACTCCCTCAACACCAAGTGGCTCCGGACCTTCATCTTCCACAAGGGGTAGTTGGTCCCGTCGAGCTTGCCTCTCTCACCAAAGTTTGGGATCTGGTATCTATTGGCCATGATAATGAACAGAAATAGAAAAGGGTTTTAGAGTGTCATACACCTATCTGAACCTAAGCCTCCCTCCTGGGTACAATCCTTCAGACTCCCAAAGCTAATTCCTCTAAGCATGAATCAAGGTTGTCCTTCAGCAAGGTCCTTGCCTTCAAGCTCCACTTCCTGAGAACTTCTGCCAGGGCTCTGATACCATCTTAGAAAAGTGAACTGAAACCGGACCAAAAACCCTAAAATGAAAATCTGTATTCAGCTTTGAAACCCTAAAAAGAATCACTGCTTGTAGAAACCCAGCCTGGATCTTCAATTCACAGCAGATGCTCACCAAGACAGATTTCGAATTTCAAAGATAACAAGGAAAAACAGCATCTAATAGCTTCATCTAACAAGGAGCAGCAGCAAATTTCTTCTAGGGAACAAAATAAACTGAGAGAGGGAGAGAAAGAACAGAGATTGCTACTTCCACGCAATATTTTTGCAATATTTCACAAGAACTTCGATGATAGAGACTGAAAACACAAACTGAAATCTGAAAATCAGAATTACAGCACTTATCTCAAAGATTCTTCGCGATAGAACAGAGGGAGAGGAGGAGACGCAGCACGCACAACACTAGGACCTAGAAGCAAGGGCTGGAACCCCCCCCCCGAAGGACTTTATTGCAATAGAAATTACTTTGTACAACTGGCTCTGAAAACAGCATGAAGCTGAGTACAACTCTTGAATGAATCTGAAAGGCATGGGACCTTTCTTTTATAGACTAGGCCTAGCAAAAAGCTAGGGCCTGCTTTCTAAAAGTTTTTTTTACAAAAAAAAACCAAGCTTTTTAGGCTTTCTTTTTAAATATGGTGCTTTTAGTGCCTTTTTTAATCTTGTGGTCCCTCCTTTTAAAGAGGCGCCCCCTGGTTCATGCTTTTAGGCCTAGTGGGAAAGTACCGAAGGGAAAGGGAAGGAAGGGAGAGGATTCGTAATCGAAGGGGGGAAGTGGGAGAAGAGGGGAGGGGTGCCATTCTCAATCATTTCAATATTCTTGGTCCAAATTCCTTGGAATGACAAAGCTCGACATCTCTATTTCTACGAAAATCCAAGAGACGTAGAGTGACAAGGGTAGACTCATGGCAGGCCCAATCGGTGGTCTCACAAATAGTAAAGATATTGTCTACGATGCTTAGTTCTTGGATAAATCGGCCGTGTTCATAAATAATATTAGGGAAATCTTGGCTGAGATCTTATAGGCTATACTTGAGGGTGATTGCTTGCCACTGTTTCATGTTGGCTCTTTGCCCTCTGGAAATGAGTGTCACACACCTACACATTTTTCCATGGACATTATTACTACATTTTCTACCTTTCAATTGATGTTTACTTATTTCTTGTTATTGACTACACGTGTGAAGGTTTTGTGTGAGTTATTTCTTACACTTCCACCAGACATAGTCTACAAGCCAAAATCACTCCCCTGGGTCCCACTGAAGGTCACACAAGGGTCTACCCTCACAAATCCAAAGGCGCCAAACCACTCCCTCTAGAGTCGATAAGATGATGGAGGGATCGATGTACCAAGTCCTGCCCAAGTGACCCACAATCCAAACCCTCTGCCACTCCAGGTCCTCCAAAACCACCTCTGTCTCATCCTCCAACTTTGACTCGTCTTGCAATGAGCCTCCTGGTCCCACCCGATAGAAACGAGACTGGGGGGAACCAAGAGACTCCTGAAAAAAGCGGATCCGGGGCGGTACCCCTGTCCTAACCAGCAATGGGGGGTCCAAGGGCTTCGTAGTCCCTCCCACCAACAGTCTGGGATCACCTCCTCAATCTCTTGCATCTTGATAGCTACTCTTCGGAGGTCAGAGAGGGCCTGTCTGCGGGCCTCTATCTCTCTAGGAAGTAATCTCCATGTCCCAAAGGATCTGGCCAATCCCTTGTCCCACTGTGCCCATCCAATACGAGTCTGTTGTCCCAGCATGCGCCCCTCTAGGTCGTTGACATCTGGGTGCCAGATGAGAGATTGTCTCTCAAACTCCTCTCTGCAAGACCAGCCTAGCCCATATGAGTCATCCTGCCAATCTCTACCACACTCTGTAGAGGCTCCGCATCAACGGAGAGCCCCTCACTGTCAGCGGAGCCTCGGAGAAGATTCACCTGTAGGATTGCTACCACTGCCCCCAGTGCGAGGTGTGTTCCTAAGAAGCCCCTGCTGGAGTAGGAGCTTCCAGGGTTCCGCATCCAAAGTAAGGCCTCTCACAACCTGCTTGCCCAAGAGGGTTCTGCTCTGCATCTCTAGGTTAATAATGCCAAGTCCCTGCGTCTATGGCAAGATCACTGTCTGCCAGGCCATCTTGGCTCTAGTGTTGCATGTGCCATCCGATACCAACCAGAGGAAGTTTCGTACTAGGCGCTGTAGCTGCCCCATGCAAACCTGATGAAAACACCAACACGATGCGATGTATCAGGCTATGGCTAAGAGTACCTAGTTCACCACTAGTGCACGGCCCGCAAGTGAGTTTTTGGTAGAGCTCCAGTATAAGAGCTTCTGCTGACACTCTCTAGGACCGGGCTGAACTGCTGCTCTGCCAAAATGTCAATGCCTACCTGGAAGCCCAAGTAATGCACCATCTCTCCTCTCGGGATCCAACGAAAGCCAAAATCAGATCCCCAATCTTGAACCTCCTGGGTGTCCTCCGAGCCTATGAAGAAACCAACGGATTTGGTCCAATTTATGCGAGCGTGTCAATCAGATCTTAGAGAAGATTAGAGAAAAGTGTATGGTCTTCCTAGCATTTCTGCACCAATAAGGTCTCTCAAGGCCTTCAACTTCTCATGTATGTCAATGAAGCCTCTTATTTGCTCATCACAAACTCTTAGATTATCGAGGGGATGTGGGCCTCTCATGTTGGAACGCTATGTCAATCAAATCTTAGAAGTGCCTAGAGAAGACTGCAGAAAGTGTATGGTCTTCCTAGCATTTCTACACCAATAAGGTCTCTCAAGGCCTTCCGCATCTCATTGTATGTCAATGGAACCTCTTATTTTCTCAAAGATTCTCGAAGGGGTGTGGGCCTCTCATGTGCAACTATTACCTTGGGAGTGGATTCTTTTGCTTGGAACAATAGGCTATAGAAGGAGGTGATCACCTGCATGATCTCTTGGGGATCCGAATGTATATGATTCTCCTTTTATTGCAAAGGCATTTGAGTTGCATCTTTGCTGACCTATGACCAGTGGTCTAGTAAAAGTGATGAGTCATCCTATCTCCTTGAGATACTGCCCTAGATCCAGACAAACGGTAAGAATACTTTACCTGCCTAGTTTTGACTGTCACAACTTAACACCTTGGTGCACTTGTAGTGGTTTACCAGCAAAGGGGATCCATATTGTTGCTCTTAGGTGAGATCATATTGCAATGATGGCTCTTCTCTCCCAAAGAGGATGCCACGCCAACTAGGTGCGTGTTCTTGAATTGTTGTGTTTTCCTCAAGATAGTCTTCAATCATTTAACTAGCAGAGAGAGAGGGGGGGGGGGACGAACCACAGCGGGGGGAGGGGGGGATTTCCTCTAAATGCAAAATTTGTGCGGTGACATGCCAAACCTCCTCCTTTTGTTGACGTTAGGAATCCTCAAGCCACATTGTGTTAGGCTCTGGGGTGCTTGCTTCAAACATAGGACTATGGGGGACTGGTTTGACATTGTCCCAATGTGCCAAGTTGCATATGGGCCCCCCTCTCTGCATAGCCCAATTCCCAATGTAGAATTGGTCCAGTCTCTACAAAAGGCCGTCATGTCTATGTTGCCAAAGGAAAGCTTAGGCTTCTATGCAAAGGTGAGAACTCTCGTTCCCGGTAAGGATCTATGCCTTTGATAGAGAAGATAGGTTAGGATGTGGGTACACAGGAAAAGAAGAGTCCAAACAGGGCCAAGAACGAAGTAGATGTTAGAAATTACCCAACATAGGGTATGCACAGAGGAAGACTGATAGTAAATGCCCACGAGCTCACACAGTGTGGTGTGGGGTGAGGAATCACAAACTTCTTAAACTTATGTGCATAGATGTGGAAGCCAGTAAATACACAATTCTCAGAGACAAATATAGAGGCAACACTTTATATTTCCGTCCCTCCACAAAGTAGGACAGGATACAATACCAAAAGGTTCTCCTACTAGATGTCAAGCACTTCTAGATCTCTGAGCCCGCGTGCTCCACCTCGAGCATATGTAGACTCTCTGTCTAGATCCCTTCCACCTTGCTGTACGGAAGCCAGCCTAGGTGGGCTGCCACTCTAGCTCAATCTGCAGCTTCTCCTAGGTCACCTTGTCTGAGAGGGAAGGAAACAGAGATAAGAGCAAAGGGGAAGAGAGTGAGAGAGAGTGAGAGACTCAAATGTGCGGGTGTGAAGTGATGAGCCACACCACAAACTCATTAGTTTTATTAGGATTAGGTTTTACCCTATGATTGAGTCATAGATGTCCTATCTTTAATAAAGGGGTGGCAATGTGCCTTTACCCCAACAACCTCCCACCTAAAGGCCAATGTGCCTAAAGGGAAGAAAAGAATAAAAATTACAGCAATATACAGTTACTGTATACAAGACCATAAAATAAGAATGGTCTTATCCTAATCCCATGATGTGGCGGCAATGTGCAAACCGCTCTGTAGGCAAGCTCTTAGTGAGCAAATCTGCAGGATTATCATCAGTGTGCACTTTCACAAGCTCGAGTCGCTTGTCTTCCAGTACCTCCCTGATGAAATGATATTTCACATCAATGTGCTTGGTCTTTTGATGAAAAACCGGATTCTTTGCCAACATGATAGCACTCTGACTATCACAATGCAAAACTGGCATATCTCCTGTAATGCCCAAATCTCCCACCAGCCGAGTAAGCCATATTGCTTCCTTGCAAGCCTCAGTGGCTGCAACATATTCAGCTTCAGTGGTTGACAGTGCAATGCATTTCTGCAACCGAGACACCCATGATATAGCACCTCCTGCAAATGTGAAAATATAACCGGTAGTAGACTTCCGGTTATCTGCATTCCCTGCATAGTCTGAATCTGTAAAACCATGCACCAATGCATCTTGCCTACCATAGCATATGCACAAGTCTTTGGTACCCTTGAGATACCTCAAGACACCTTTCACTACTTCCCAGTGTCTCTTGCCTGGATTTGCCATATACCTGCTGATGACTCCCACCGCAAAAGCAATATCCGGACGAGTGGCAACCATGGCATACATCAAAGAACCAACTGCAGATGCATACGGAATCTTGGCCATTTCAGCCTTATCATCATCTGATCTGGGGCTGTCCTTACTGCCGAGTTTTAAATGTGGGGGCAACGGGGTACTAATAGACTTCCCCCCCTCCATTTTAAACCTCTGCAGTACTTTGTCAATGTACTCCTTTTGTGACAGAAACAAAGGTCCCTTGGACCTGTCACGAGTAATCCGCATGCCAAGAATATGATTTGCATCACCCAAGTCTTTCATGTCAAAAGACTTATGCAGTTGTTTCTTCAAAGCACTAATCTCATGCTGAGATTTACTGGCAATAAGCATGTCATCCACATATAGAATGAGTAGCATCAAACTGCCATCCTTTGCCCGTTTGGTGTACAAGCAATGATCGGTCTCACACCTATGATACCCTTGGGACTGCATGAAGGCATCAAACTTCTTGTACCATTCTCTTGGCGCCTGCTTGAGTCCATACAAGCTCCTCTTGAGCTTACACACAAGCTGCTCTTTCCCTTTAACAGCATATCCCTCTGGCTGACTCATATAGAACTCATCATGGAGATCTCCGTGAAGAAAAGCTGTCTTCACATCCATCTGACATAAATCCATGTCGTCATGAGCAACAAGAGCTAACACTGCTCTCAAAGTAGTCATCTTGACTACAGGGGAAAAGATCTCATCAAAGTCAATGCCCTTCTCCTGCTTAAATCCCTTGGCAACCAATCTGGCCTTATACCTCGGTAAAGCATTTGAATCCACTTTGACTTTGTAAACCCACTTGCATGGCAAAACCTTTCTGCCTGCAGGTAGCTGCACCAAGTCCCATGTATCATTTTCAAGTAGGGAGTCCATTTCTGACTGCATGGCTTTCTCCCACTTCTTTTTCTCTGTTCTTCCCATAGCTTCCTTGAAGCTGGAAGGCTCACCACAATCTGTCAGCATGATAAAATCAGCCACATTATTGGCTCCTGGAACAAACCTGGCAGGAGGCCGTTGTACACGGGTGCTCCTCCTAACAAAATGTTCCGGATTAGGCTGCTGTCCAGCCTGTTCGTCATGCATGACGGGTGGCTGTCCCACCATATCTGGCTGTTCTACAGCCCCATCTGCTGGCATATCCAGTGGTGCATCATTGGCAAAATTATCTGGCTGATTTTCAGCCTGTATACCCTCTTGAACAGGGTTATCTGCAGCAGCCTGCTGCTGCATATAAATGGGCATTCTTTGCTGTCCAACATCATCATAAATAACCCTCCTGTATTCCACAGGTTGCACGGGTTCCTTGTGTACACTATCCTCTTTAAAGATGACATCATTGCTGCGTATAATCTTCCGTTTAGCGGGATCCCATAACCTGTACCCCATTTCACCTTCGTCACCATAACCCATAAAGATGCATCTGATAGACTTTGGATCCAGTCTGGTGCGCAGTTCTTTGCGTACATGAGCAAAGCACTCGCAGCCAAATACACGTAAGTGCTTATATGAAGGTGGCTTGCCAGACCACACCTCCTCTGGCACTTTCAACTCCAAAGCCTTGTTTGGCGACCTGTTAATAATGTGAACTGCTGTTTGCACGGCTTCTGCCCAAAAGCCATGGGGTAATGCAGCATAAGACAACATACATCGAACCTTCTCCTGAATAGTTCGATTCATCCGCTCACTTGCACCATTTTGAGATGCATTATGAGGGGCTGTGAGTTCCTGTTTGATGCCCTTAGCTTCGCAAAACTGCACAAAAGCATGTGACACATACTCACCCCCATTATCGGATCTGAGGCATTTCAGCCTACGACCTGTCCGATTCTCAACCTGAGCGACAAACTTCTTGAAAGCATCTAAGGCATCGCCCTTATGCTTCAAGAAATAGACCCACACTTTGCGTGTGGCATCATCAATGAAAGTAATAAAATATTTTGCACCCCCTAGTGATAACTGTGGCATCTCACACAAATCAGTGTGCACTAGATCAAGCGGTGCTCTATTCTGGGGAGTTCTCCTCTTATGAGGAGTCACAGAATGCTTGCCAAATATGCAATGATCACAAGTAGGCAAATCTGAAAAAGAAAGAGACGGCAGATAACCCAAACGTGACAGTTCTTGCATTCCTTTAACAGACATGTGTCCCAACCGGCTATGCCACAATGAAACCTTTGGCAGCTCGGTTATGGCAACAACATGATTACCCACACTGGAAACATAAAGAGGATACAAGGTATCACTCTTAAAACCCTCAGCCACTACAGCCTGGCCATCAGTAATCACCCATTTGGAATCCCCAAATGTGGTGTGGTAACCACTGTCATCCAATAAGCCAGTGCTAGTCAGATTTTTCTTGATTTGCGGCACATGGCGGACACCATCAAGCATAAATATGCGTCCATCTTGCCAATCCCTGCAATCTGACATGCATAGTTGTTCCCAAGATGAACAACTCCATAAGTACCTGTGTAGGAAGTAAACCACTCCCTATGAGGAGTAACATGAAAAGAAGCACCTGAGTCCAAGAGCCAGGTGTGCATGTCATGGCCATCAATAACCAAAGCATGTGCTATTACAGCAGAAGAGCATAAAACATCATGTATGTCACTGTCACTGTCCTCTGCTGCAACATTCACTGCATCCAAGTCATCTGCCTTGGCCTTGCCTTTGCCTTTGCTTCCATTGCCTGCATCCTTTGTTTCAGCCTTCTTGGCTTTCTGATCCCGTATGAACTTGAAGCACTTAGACTTCACATGTCCCTTCTTGCCACAATAAAAGCATTCAATATCCTTTTTACCACGGGACTGACTGCGGGATTTGGACTTACCAGCAGATCTGCCCTTCTGCTGAGTCCTGCCTCTATCCTGTACCTACAAGGCATTTGAAGACTTGCTGCTCGCATTATTCTTCCTGCTCATCTCCTCCATAAGGAGAGAGCTCTCTACATCAGCATACATAAGAGTGACATTCGAATTTGACAGGGTGGTCTTGAAAGTGTCCCAACTCTCAGGGAGGGTACACAACAAGAAAGTAGCCTTGAACTCCTCATCAAGGTTCAATCCCTGTGCAATAAGCTGTGTAAAGATGGCATTGAACTCACTCAAGTGTGAGGTCATAGCTGTACCTTCCTTCATGCGAAGATCCAGCTTCTTCAACCAATAAACCTTACTGGCTGAGCTCTTTTGGGCATACAACTCTTCTAGCCTCTGCCATAGGCCATAAGAGGTCTTTTCAGCCTGAACACATTGAACACAAGAGTATCAGAAATAGTGAGCATGATAGCTGCTCTTGTGGACAAATCAAGCTCTTCCCAGTCATCATTTGTCATGTCAGATGGCTTGACACCCTTCACCCTTATGGGCTTAGAAATCTTCTTTAACAGAAGTACATTCAAACATTGTTCTGCCCATAATGCATAATTGTGTGCCCCTTCCAATTTCTTTATGTTCAGAATTGATGATTCACTTCCCCCTGATGCCATATCAGATAAGGAAAGTACCTGACTCCCTGTAAGTCAAGAAAGACTGAATAAAATTCTGATTTCTCAGAAAAAACCTGCTCTATCAAGAGCCAGGAGCACTCACAATAGTGCTGTTTTTTACTATCAGAAAATCTGCAGCAAAACAGAAAATTCCCCCCAGTTACTGTACCTTCTGACACACTGTACCGTGCTCAAATAGGCATAAAAACAGTAATTTCAGAATGCTGCAGCTGCTCCACAAGTGCTTTAACAGTGCATAATCAGCTGACAAAGCACAAACACTGCTGTCCTGATCACTTCTCCCACCTCAGATGAGGTATTGCACTGATTTAATATGCATAAACCACTTGGCATACACCAAAAAAAATCTGACACTTCAGCCTGTCACAAAACCTGCAACAGAAAATGGGATAAATCCCAAGCAATCACCCTTCTGCCAAGGGGATAAAATGCATCTGAAGATCTCTGTCGGTAACCCAAGTGCTCTCAAACAAAATCTGGGCAAAAGCCCCTTGATCTGACACCTGAACCAAGTGAAGAACACCTCAACACTGAGGTAGCATGCAATGTGAAAATCTCTCTGACAAAATCAACCAACAGTGTAATGCATATACTGCCCTGTGTAGAAATGACATACACAGATCCCAACGTACAAACACTCAATGAGGAACCTTTTGAGCACTGTCAACGATGGACAGTTAGGGACCGAGTAAACTCGATGCGCCCTGGCCAAGCGTGGCTCAATTGAAGTTCTCTGAGTGTTGCACAAGAAATGTGACCTGCATGAAAATGTCACCTCCACACTGCGGAAATCGAGGCAAATGTGTGCTCTCTGGCACTACACTACCTCAAGGCATACAAAGCATCAACTGCCAGGCAAAAGCCCTATGATTTGCTCACCCGAAAACTGAGATTCAAGCCCAGTAAAAGCATAAAAGTCCTCTGCAAAATCAAGGCATTTCCTTCACGAAAACAGATAACTGTGCAATCAACCACACACTGTGGTTCTCTTCACCTCAAGCACGAGGTAAATGAAGGTACTTGCTGTACTTTCAAGAAAACACAGTTTTGAGAACTGAAAGATGATCCTGAATGAAGAGCAGAGAGCTCTTTCTCCTTCTTTTTCTTCCAAAAAAAATTCTGTGCCTGCTATACTTCCTGTACCTGCGCAGTCCTGCTGTACTTCCTGTACCTGCGTACGTGTGCAGGGTACGGAATCCCAGAAGAGAGAAAAGAAAAAAAAATTTTCGAAAGTTCTTCCCTGATGCAGCTCCTTGTAGGTACGGCAGTACGGACGACCATACGTCCGTACTGTTTTGTACGGCGCGCGAAAAGGCCTGCACCCACGCGTGCGCCTGCACGATGCGCTGCCGCTGCAGCCCGCACTGCCTCTGAGCTCACGCTGCCGGTGTCCACACGTGCGCGCCGCCTTGCTGCTCGCAGATCTGCTGCAGCCCGCGGGGCTGTACGGGCGACTCCTGTCCGTACGGATGTACGGACGACGTACGTCCGTACACCTGCGCGCCGCCTCTGCTGTCCCGCTGGCCCGCGATGCGCCCTCACTGCCCCGCTGCAGCCCGTGCTGCCTGCGCAATGCCAAGCTCCGCCACGCTGCCTGAAGGCACGAGTCCCGAGGGGGTAGAGGAAGAGGCAGGCCGGGGTAGAGAGGAAGTAAGGCTCTGATACCAGTTGAGAGGGAAGGAAACAGAGATAAGAGCAAAGGGGAAGAGAGTGAGAGAGAGTGAGAGACTCAAATGTACGGGTGTGAAGTGATGAGCCACACCACAAACTCATTAGTTTTATTAGGATTAGGTTTTACCCTATGACTGTCTTAAGACAGTCATAGATGTCCTATCTTTAATAAAGGGGTGGCAATGTGCCTTTACCCCAACACTTGTCCTCCTGAATGTAGGCCTAAGGCTCCCCCTTTGCTGCTCCTGTCTGCTGTCCTGAGGGCTGCTCCAAGTGATGATCACAACACCTTGCTGCCCTAGAAGACAGCCAAGGTCCAGCCTCTAGGGAACTCAGTCTGCAGCACACCTTCCACTCTCCTTCACCCCCAATGTGAGGCCCAAGGGAGTGGCTTCTGGCTGCTCCTGTCTGCTCCTGATCTTGCTGGATAGTTGGATATGAAATGAGGCCCAGGGCCTCTAGGCCCCCTTGAACCAACCGACCAGCCAGCCCTAAATGGGCCAACTGGCTGGTCTGTTTGGGCCGACCAGTCTGCCCCCCCCCCCCCCCAAGTCTGTAAAACCGACCTGGTTGGGGCTTTTCTTCAGACCCTATATAAGGGCCCTAGCCAGGCCCTTTTAGGCTGCTGCTAGGCTGCCCTTTTGTTGCTGCTGGAGACCCTCTTGCAGGGTTCATACCTGCCCACAGACCCCCGCCATGCAGCCGTACATGCAGCCGTACTGCAGCCGTACAGGTCCGCGCACCCTGCTGATGTCATTGTGCCTCCAACGATCTGCACAATCTTGTACAGCCACGCGTCATCACCCGGACTTAGAGATGCTGCCATCCCGTACTGTTCCTTCAGGGATCCTCCTCTATTGGCAGTGAGGTGCTGCCCATGTGGCAGCCCCCTCCCTCTCTCTTCTGCCCTAGGTCTCCCTCCCCCATGCTCTCCTCATATGGGGGCTTACAGATGGGGAGGTGACCATTCCAACAGTAGAGGTACACCACGTGGATGCCGCGGCCAAACTACATGGTTAAACTAACCAGCTTGTCTTCTCGAAGAGACAAATCCTCCCACACCTCTGAGGTTACGTCGAGCAACAAGTGTTGCTGACATCTTTAATGGATTTTTCTATCCAAGAAAGGTTGTCTTGTCACCATATGCAAGCAGGCAGCAATAATTGGCATATAAAACAGAATTATTTCATCAAGCAATCAAGCTGTAACATCCCCTAGCTAACCAACTTGGCCTTGACAACATCTAAGTGACCCCGAAAGTACCGAAAAACAATTGTAATGCAGGTATTGACCTAATAGAACAGCGAATGTACAAAATAATCAAATTTCCATTTTTTAATTCATGCGAGTGAAGGGATAAAAAATCACAGATGGTGTATGTCCAAGCATACTCACATGGCTGGCAAGCATGTACAAAACCAAATTGTATGCAGCTCCAGCCCATGCTGTTTCTGTAACTACACCAGCTGTCTTCACAATCTGTGATGTTAACGGAAAGATCAAAAATAACCTTGGAAGGTATTGAAGAAAAACTACGAATCGCAGGGCATTTTTGGTCTGATACACACGTATTCCTTTTGAAGCTGGCACAATTATCCAAATAACCACCTACGAAAGGCAACAACCCATAAGTAGCATCTTTTACACTCACAATAAAAACTTGCAATCAGAACTTGCACATTTACATGAGAAAATCAACTGGGAAATCGTATTTTATACAAGCCTGAAGGTAAGAAATGTCAAGGAAAATCAGTCTGCAAATCAACCTTAACAAAGTTCTATGTGGCAACCGGAACAAGATTGAGACCATCTGTCATTTCCCTCCTAGCCTTGTTATGCATTTGTAATTTGGGAATGTAACTCAAGGTCGTAAGACATTTAATACACGACACATTAGACACACTTCAAACACGGGTGTCTAAAGTGCCTTTAAGATAACATACTTAATACACAATTGATTGGTGTGCCAGGTCACTATATGGACCGCAATCAAGAGTTAGAAAGTCAACACCACTACAGTGGGGGGCAGCTCGAGGATGTTTGCATCAAGATTGCTCAGGATCACTGGTGGGTACGTGACAAAAGGTAGTGGTGCCATGTGGTGCTACCAAAGATGGGTTTGTGTACCAGGATGGTTCTTTTATGCAGGACTGGACGTGGACGAGCAGGAACCACTGGTTGAAAGACCAAGTGACGACAATGACCTTGTATTGTTCCATAAGGCTTCTTCATGGGAGCTAATGGAGTATCTGCAGCGGAGAGTTGGAATCAACTCACGATGCGTCAGTGAGAGGGGTGTTGGGAGTATAGATGGTCACCTCCTCAGTTGTGAGCCTCCACATGAGGAGGGCATGGGGAAGGTGGACCAGGGTAGGTTAGGGGCCAAAATGGACTGCCATGTGGGCAGCAAGCAATCAAAGAGCAAAACAGGAAATGGGGCTGCCACAGGGGCAGCACATAGGCTGCCATGTGGGCAGTGCAACAAGACGATTACCCGACAGGTTGGAGCCTCCTTGGTGTACAAGAATTGTACGGAACAGCCCGTGGCATGTACGGCACTTTGGAGCAGAATTGAAATCCTGGAGCAAGTCGTCTAGATCCCGAGACCCTGCAGCAACAATACTGACAGTTGTGCATGTTGTACGGACAGGTCCAAGTGGCTGTGGGGATCTTCACAGGGCAAAGCAGCCTAGGCTAGTGGCTGGCTAATCAACAGACCCAAGTCGGGCCTGACCAGGCGGCTATTTTGGTTCTCTTTGGGCCTATAAAAGGGAACCCTCCAAGGCTCATTGTTCACCCATTTGTGAGCAGCAAGGGAAGAGGCTGAGTATGTTATACAAAAGAGTCCACAATGTCTTCACGATTGACTGTCCTCAAGAATAGCAATGAAGACGGGATCAAGGGGCCTTATGAAGGGCTGTCCAGGAGGATCAGCCAGAAGGTGTGATTGGGCGGCATGTTTACGAGGCCAACTCAAGCTCTAGGAGAGCACGCAGGCCAAGTGTTTTGGAAGTGCCACGAATACATGACCTCACAGTACCCCCTCCCCCACTCAAAGCTGACCACTCATTTCTAGCCTTTAGCATCTCTGCTACTATGCCAGCCACAGATAGAGCTCCTACCATGATTAATGAGGGGCTAATGGCCCTTGATACACGCATAAGACACGTGGCTTTGAATGGGTGAATCCCATAAGTACTACGGTGAATTGAAGATCCTAGAATATAAGGAGGAATTAGGAGACCCTCCCCATATCCCAGCCGGCTCTTTTTGGGAGTGGGGAGGCATAGCATGGCTAGGAGGCGAGGGTGTGGGACCCCTCGTACTCGGCGCTCCCTGTGACACATGGCAGCTATGCGACGGCTACCTACAATCGAGCTAGAGCCACTGCTTCCGACGGCATTGAATTTGGACATGAGACACTTATTCTATTAATAAAAATGTACATGCACCTGTCTAAGTCCTAGGGGCAATAGGAAGGGAAGGGTGCATTAAGATGCATTGAATGGTAGATGCATGGGTCATAGGTTAAGGGTAGGTGTAAATGGGAAGATGGAACTTGAGTGATCTCAAGGGACATTAATGAAAGGGTATCACCCTTCGTTGTGAATCTCACGTAGCATTCTCTATTCACCTTGCATTCATCCGCCATCTCTCATACATTTTGCATGTAGGTCGAAATAGAAACAAGTACTCTCACAAGGGCGCTCTTCCCCATTGGAGGACCGATTGGCATTCAAATTTTGCATGCATTGCACCCATTTGCATTCACGAGAAGTTTGGTTCTTCACATTTGGTATCAGAGCAGCGACAATCCACGAAAGGGCCAGCAGGAGAAGAGGAAGAGTGCAGCGAGACAGTGTTGAAAAATAGAAGGGAATGAATCACTCAAACCTCCAGCCAAGATCTCTCCTGCTCTTCTTGACACTCAACTCAGATAACTGATCACAGATGCAATAAACACGCACTCAGAGATAACTTAGACAGAGAGAGAGAATATATTCATCCACTGGATGGTGGGCAGAAAACTGGCTCCAGGGGAGCAATACAAAACTCAGCCAAGTGCTGAGGAGAACTGAAGGAACTCTCTCTGTCACAAGAGACCAGCTCTAAGTGCACAGCACAGCCTATGACTGAGGCTTTCTGTCCTGCACTAGATGCTGGATTGGAGGCAAGTGTGGACCTTTTATAGGCACTGCCCAGGCCTTCTGGACTGGCCGACCAGCAGGGTCGGTCCCCTGACTGGTGGCTGACCAGAATGTTCTGGAAATCCAACCAGGGTCGGCCCTGGTCGGTGGCCCTGGTTGGGCCCACTGGCCCTGCCACAGGCCCCTATAAAAGGGTGCCCTGTGCAGCCAGTCCATGAGACTGTTGATGCTTCCAGGGAGGCACAGGGCCCCCCCTTAATTTTCTGCTGTTTGCAGACAGCAACCAGCCCGTGTGCTGGTTGCCTATGATGTCTGTCTGGGTCTCTCTTTCCCATCCCTCCTATCTCTCACTGCCCCTTGTCCCCTCAAAACGAGGGCTCACAGGTGGGCACAGTGAGTCTCTAACAGACAGAGGGCGAAAGCATGCAAAACAAAGACACGGACCGCAAGCGCAGCATGGAAGAAGGGTCCGTACTAGCAAGCCACGTGTAAGAATGCTTGCGCAAGAGAAGGCGTGCGCACGCAAAAGACAGGCTACCGGACGGAAGAGGTGCAACGCTCTGAAGATGCCGCACGATGATACGCTAAGAGACGCAACGCTTTGAAGATGCCGAACGATGAGGGCACGCTTTGACCACGGCCGGCACAACAATCATGAGACCCTGAAGGCTGAAGGCTGACAACAAATTCCGACGGAAGGGTGGCAACAAACTCCGGCAGAAGCAAAATGTGATGCAAGGCTACCTGCAGATTGTCCTCTTGTATGCAACCTTTGAATTCTGGAGTCTCTGAGGTAAGGGCTTTCTCTGATTTTTTGAATCTTTGGACGGGGAACGGGGCGTTCTAACGGGATGACCCGCCCCTTCCTAACGGGGTGACCCCCCCCCCCCCCGGGCATGCGAATAGACCCTTAAAACCCTTAAACCGTGGGGAAAAGAGACCCACCCCCCCCCCCCGTTCTCCCCCACGGAAAGTCGGATCGAAACAAGATTTTAAGGGGGTGATCCACCCATCAAGTTCCCCCTATAACATTATCTAGAGCGCCAATCCGCTCAAAACAAGTAGCCCAAACGGAGTAAAGTACTTGACTTTTGCTGTAAAATAAACCCCTCTTCTGAAATTACAGCAAGTCATTTTTTCTCTTGTATTACTAAAAGGAAAGAATGGAAGGAGAAGGGATACTTGAAATGAACTTGTCCTTTTTCCTCCACTACCAGAAGGAGATAGGGAGAGAACACTGATAGAATCTCTATTCTCTAACACACACTCAGATCACGGGCGATGGCATCTGTTATTTCCTCCCAGCCTTCTCTCGTAGATCGCACGTTTTTCAATTCATACGTCCTTTTTCTTCCTCATGCATATCCACGAGACCCTCATTTCCCTAGATGGTTCCCCTTGCCAAATGTCATCACTTTAGCCTTTCCACTTGGTGCACCATTTACCCCTCTCTTGGGGCACATTTAAAACCACTTGCCCCTTGGCATTATTGCACATTTAGGTGCACCTAGGCCTTAGCACTCAGAACCACCTAGTCAATGCCATTTCACCCTCACCTAGGACCTTGGCAGTTACTTCTCTTGACCGTTTCATTTACGCACATTAACTATTACAAAAGTTGGTCATCTAAGAGAAAATGCCCACCGATCTTTCCAAGGTCATGCTATCTCGGCTAGAGCATAACATTCCTTCCCTCTTCAAGCATCAGCGTCCTCGATGATGAAATCTGGGAACATTCTCCGTAACTGGTATACGGATTCCCAGGTAGCTTCTGATAGAGGCTGACCATGCCCTCCGCCTCTTCAGTAAAACTCATTCTATAGGGAGGCCTATTTACAGGTTCTACCCCCGGGATCAGTTCAATCTTATGCTGAACTTTCCGCTCTGGAGGTAACCCATAAGGTAGTTCATCCCTAAAACAGTCAGAGAACTCCTCTGTTATAAGATTAGCCAGCTTGGCCATCTCACCACTTTGCGTAACATCAGTGCTAGCCGAAGAATCATCAACCGGTTCTACCGATGCTGTGCAAAGGAATAAAAACTCTACTTGAGCTTTTCGGATTTCCATCACGGAAACCAACGGTCCCTGAGGTATATCTTTTTCACCTCGCAAGACATAAAGCACATCATTCATCTTGAATTGATATACGTGCTTTTTCCAATCAATGGCTGGATTCTTCTTAGAATGCCATGCCATACCCAGGGCTATATCTGCATGAGCAAGCTTGGTCATTTCAAAATCAAGCTTCTCAGCATAGTCCTGAATACGAAGTTCCAACTGGGTAACCCTTTGGTCCCATACTTCAGTTGAACTTCCATCTGCCATCCTGACTGTATACGCATAGTCAGATGGACTTGTCTTTAATTTCAGCCTCTTCACGAGCTTGGAGTTAATCACATTGTGAGTTGACGCCGAGTCAAACAACACAATGCCATCATGATTGGCCACTTGCCCTTTCATTTTAATTCTCCGTATCATTAAAGGCTGTATACCCCGTTGCTGCAGGCTTAGATAGGATGTTATCAGGTGCACTCGTCACTAGCTTAGCAACAGACACACATAACAAACAAGGTACTAACCTCTGAGAAGGTCCCGCCAATTGCATCTGCATATGTTCCGCATTGGGACTCTCCTGCATTTCCACGTCGCATTCAGATATCATCATATTAGCCGTGCGACGGTCTTTATTCAGTGGACAATCCTTCCACTGATGTCGCTGAAGGCAGCCGAAGCACAATCCTTCCTTTCTAGCTTTCTCTTTTTGTTCAGGGGTCAACAAGGACTTTGACCAAGCCCGCGCTGCCATTGGAGTTAATTTCCTTTTCACCCCAACGGTGGTACTTGTTTTTACTGGTCCCTCAACCGGCTTCACCTGCTTGGTTTGGCCACTTGGCTGCGAGATACTTGTCTTTGAAGTCCATTTCCTCTGAAATCCCCCTTTTTTCTTGTACTCATACTGAGTCCCTACCTGCACAAATCCACCAGATCTGCCTCTGGCATCCTCATAGTTCAGGGCTACTGCAATAGATTCATCTAATGTAGTCACATAGTTAGCCTGAACTTCCATTTTAATCTTGTCGTTCAGTCCATAGATATAGTCTTTTAACTGAACCGACATAGGGAGAGGGTCTGTTATTTTCATGACACATTCCCTGAATTTGTCAGTGTACTCTGCCACCGACAGGCTCCTCTGACGAAGATTTCTATAAGCATCCCAAGCTCGGGATTCTTCATCAGGTGGGAGAAAGTGCTTCTTAAATTCAGCTTTAAACCCTTCCCAGGTGGTAGGAGCAACTTGATCCTTCTGTTGCTTTATCCACCATCTATCCGCTGCCTCAATAAACAGGTGAGTGGCCTCACGGATTTTCTTTAGATCAGATCTGATTTCACAAATGGCGAAGGCTTCTTCCCACTTGTGTAACCAAACCTCGATCACATCAAACTGCGCTCGGTCATCCGACCAGCGTACTTCTCCGGTCTATAATTAGCGATATTAGGCACTTTGACCCTCGCGCGCTCTGATGAATGTATACTGGGCTCTGGCTCTGCTGGAGCTTTGCCCTTATCAATTCTAGACGGTCTAGCCGACAAGGCTTGCACCATCTCCCTGATCTCATTCTGACCAGCGTTCACTTGAAGCTGCTGGTTCATAATCTGCTGTAAAGCATCTTCTAATATCGAAATCCTACCGATCAAAGTAGGTGCTGTGTGATGTGACATTTGTTGTGTAGACCGTGCTCTAGACTCACTAGGATTCACCCTCGAAATATGTCCTTCTGCCTCCATAGCTTAAAAAGGGAAAATGGGTTTTTTTTTTTTTTTCAGTCTTTTCTAGAACCCAAATAAAATATATATACACCTCTTTTCTATTTTGCTTTCCTGTTTTTCTTTCTCCTGCACACTAAACTCCCAAATATATAATACTCTGAACATTCCTTTTACGGTGCAAGAATAACAGGACCATATATAAAACTGTAAAAGCTGTATCAAAAGAAGGTGCTCCCTGATTTTCTCCTCGAAATGTCGATTGATCCCCCTTGTCGTATTTATCTCTGGTTCGCTTTTTTTTATATATCCCGAGTTCAACGATCGGGTTTTAAGCATCATGGGCTAACCACGATCTTTTCCCTCCACCTGAAAGTAGTACCCAGACCTAGGCACGTGCGTGGAATTTACAGGCACAATGTTCGTAGCAGCGTCCACAGCCAACTGCGCTCAGAGTTATCTGGTAGATCACACGGCCAGCATCGACGTCTACGTCCTGACCCTTCGCATTCGTCACGTCAACTGTGACCCCCACGCCTTCGCCCCGTTCCGCCTCCTATAATCTCCACGCAGTCGCCCGTCGATATTCCACCAAGGAGCTCATTGCTGACTAACCGAGTTCCCGTAACTCGTTGACGGGCCACGTTCTGATGGAGGAAGGCCTGCAGCAAAGGTGCGTCAATCCTACGCCACGCCGTCACAGCCGAACGTCCACATAAGACGACCGTCGATGCTTGCTCGAAATCTTGCACCACCAAAGGTCCCCCGTCACGGACAGCCCGCGTTACCTCTGCTCCCAGCCTACAATCGTCTTCTGCATGGTCTTCGTGGAGCACGTCGACGAGCAGCCGCTGAACTTTCCCCGCCTGCTGTCCGTCACAGCGTAACGAGCCTCCTTCCCTTACCTTCACCTCTGATACCAATTGATAGAATCTCTATTCTCTAACACACACTCAAATCACGGGAGATGGCATCTGTTATTTCCTCCCAGCCTTCTCTCGTAGATCGCACGTTTTTCAATTCATACATCCTTTTTCTTCCTCATGCATATCCACGAGACCCTCATTTCCCTAGATGGTTCCCCTTGCCAAATGTCATCACTTTAGCCTTTCCACTTGGTGCACCATTTACCCCTCTCTTGGGGCACATTTAAAACCACTTGCCCTTGGCATTATTGCACATTTAGGTGCACCTAGGCCTTAGCACTCAGAACCACCTAGTCAATGCCATTTCACCCTCACCTAGGACCTTGGCAGTTACTTCTCTTGACCGTTTCATTTACACACATTAACTATTACAAAAGTTGGTCATCTAAGAGAAAATGCCCACCGATCTTTCCGAGGTCATGCTATCTCGGCTAGAGCATAACAAACACCATCACCTCCTCTTGAAGAGGATAATGCAAATGAGAGTTACACACATATTGAGTATGATAACCCACGTATAGAATTACCTTCATGTTAAAAATGACCCAACAGAGGGTACGCACAGTGGAAGACTTATAGTAATGCCCAGGAGCTCACACAGTGTGGTGTGGGGTGTGTGGAATCACAAACTTCTTAACTTAATGTGCATAATATAGATGTGCAGACTCATCAATAGACAATGAACCAGCCAGATAGAGAAACCACCAAAATATATATTTCCGTCCAAAACTATGGACACAATACAAAAGAGATAGATCTAGAGTCCCACCAATGGTGTGGTCCTCTGATCTTACCACAAGGTCCTCCTCCTATCTGTTGGATATCTCTAGACTCGAGCCCGCGTGCTCCACCTCGAGCTTCTGTAGACTTTCCGTCCAGTTTGTTCTTCTCCACCTTACTGCCTGTGAATCAGCCTAGGTGGGCAGCCCCTGCCAAGCTTTGTCTGCAGCACACAGGTCCCTGTTCCACTGCTCCAACCGGCTTGTGAATGGCTGCTCCAGAAGGTATGATGATCACAACACCTTGCTGCCCTAGAAGACAGCCAAGGTCCCAGCCCTTAGGGAACTCAGTCTGCAGCACTCCTTCAACTCTCCTTTACCTCCAAGATGAGGCCAAAGGGAATGCCTTCAGGCTGCTCCACTTTCTGCTGGATGTTGGATAAATAATGGGGCATGAAGCCCCTCCTTTTATAGGCCTAGGGGCCTGTCAAAAACCCGACCAGTCTGTCCCAATCTGGGCCAACTGGACAGACCAGGTTGGCTGGCCCAACCGACCTGGTTGGCTCAGCCCAACCAGCCCTTGTAAGGGCTCACAAAACTAGGGTCCTTTGGCCCACACTTCTAGGGCTTTTGGCCCTCCAATCAAGGCAGGGACCCAGCCTATATAAGGCATGCCACTGCCCACTGGTAGCCCCATTTGCTGCTCTACCAGGCCCCATGCAGTCCCGTACACCTGCGCTCCTGACCTGCCATGTCAGTGCCTGTTTACCCTGTTCTCCTGATCTGCCACGTGTGCGCCTCAGCTCTGTACTATTCCGTACTGTTGCTGATGTCATCCGTGGTCTCTTCTCTTGGGTCCCTACTGCTGTCCTCTGCTCCGCCTTATGCTCCTGCAGATCAGCCAGGTACCCGCCTCTCTTCTTTTGGGGCACATCCTGGCCTAGGTCTCCCTCCCCCACGCTCTCCTCATTTGGGGGCTTACAGATGGGGAGGTGACCTTTCCAACATCCCCTCTCACCGACACATCTCGGCCCAATGCCAACACGTCGATGAAGATGCTCCAGTAACTCCCTAGTCGTAGTCCTCTGGAACCTTTCAGTGTCGAAATCTTTTCCTGGCTTTTCATCCAGTGGCTCCTGCTCCACCAGGTTCGGTTCTGCTTCCGCACACCATCCTAGTACACAGGTCCATCTTTGGTAGCACCTCTTGGTACCACCTCCTTCAGTCACGTTCCCGCCTCTGAACTCGAGCAATCCAGCCGTCACGATCTTCCAGTCATCCCCCTCATAATGAGTGAACAACCTGGAGTCTTCCAGGCACCATGCTTTGAGGGTTTGTTTCACCCCATCCTTCCTTTGGCAAGGTCTGCGACAAAAGTACATCTCCAGATAACCTGGACTGCGAACTTTAAACGCACCTGACTGAACTTGAGTCACCCTCCTTCTCGCAAGGGCACAATCCTCCAGTCATGGAAGTCCATTCCCAAGAGCTTCTGAATCAGGGTCGTCCTTCAGCAAGGTCCCTGCCTTCATGCTCCCACACCTGTGAGCCTCCTACTTGGGCTCTGATACCAAGTTAAAAATGACCCAACAGAGGGTACGCACAACGGAAGACTTATAGTAATGCTCAGGAGCTCAAACCGTGTGGTGTGGGGTGTGTGGAATCACAAACTTCTTAACTTAATGTGCATAATATAGATGTGCAGACAGCCAAGGTCCCAACCCTTAGGGAACTCAGTCTGCAGCACTCCTTCAACTCTCCTTTACCTCCAAGATGAGGCCAAAGGGAATGCCTTCAGGCTGCTCCACTTTCTGCTGGATGTTGGATAAATAATGGGGCATGAAGCCCCTCCTTTTATAGGCCTAGGGGCCTGTCAAAAACCCGACCAGTCTGTCCCAATCTGGGCCGATTGGACAGACCAGGTTGGCTGGCCCAACCGACCTGGTTGGCTCAGCCCAACCAGCCCTTTAAGGGCTCACAAAACTAGGGCCCTTTGGCCCACACTTCTAGCGCTTTTGGCCCTCCAATCAAGGCAGGGGCCCAGCCTATATAAGGCATGCCACTGCCCACTGGCAGCCCCATTTGCTGCTCTACCAGGCCCCATGCAGTCCCGTACACCTGCGCTCCTGACTTGCCATGTCAACGCCTGTTTACCCTATTCTCCTGATCTGCCACGTGTGCGTCTCAGCTCTATACTATTCCGTACTGTTGCTGACGTCATCCGTGGTCTCTTCTCTTGGGTCCCTACTGCTATCCTCTGCTCCGCCTTATGCTCCTGCAGATCAGCCAAGTACCCGCCTCTCTTCTTTTGGGGCACATCATGCCCTAGGTCTCCCTCCCCCACGCTCTCCTCATTTGGGGGCTTACACCTTTCCAACACTTCATCTCTCCTTCAAGAATCTCTTGATATAGGGAGTTTCCCTTCAGAAATGAAGGGAGAAACGAGTCCATCCAAGAGCAAGGCGCTGAGTTTACGCCTTTAACCCAAAATCCCGTACACATGGATTATAATCCAAGTGCAAGAGGGAGAGAGGAGTCCCCCATTGATAAGCTAGTTACTTAGCTTAGCCATATGATTGAACAGTCCATTATGAAAAAATTTGGGACTAAGAGAGTGCTGAATTTTAGGGATGACGATTTAAGTAGCCCCTCGAAGAGAGCCAAATTCAACCTCGAGAGAGAATAGAGTTCCCAAAGTATGATGGAGCAAGAGAGGCGGATAAAATCCTCAATTGGATTCACCATTTTGAGGTATATTTTGCCCATCAAGTTAAGACCGACCACGAGAAGCTTGCTCTGGCCACACTGCATCTACAGAAGGATGCTTTGATGTGGTGGTTCTTATTACAAACCGGAGAAGAGCCTATTTTTCAATGGTCCAAATTTGTAGAGCAGCTTAAGGCCACTTTCATGCCTCCGAGGCATGAAGAAGAATTGACCTTCCGCTCGGAAAGGTTTAGGCAATTGAATAATGAGAGTAACGCTGAATTTACAGCTAGGTCCTGGAAACTCTCTTTAGAGTTACCTGAGAAGAGCAAGGATGATAGAAGGAAGAAGTATTTAGCAGCCCTAACCCTGAACGTGAGATATGAGGTTGAAATGTTCAACCCAACTACCTTGAAAGACCTCACTAAATTGGCTGAGATTGCTGAGAGGAAATTGAATCCTCGTAAACCCTTCAACAAAGGAGAGGAAAAAGCTATTGTACAAAATGTTAACAGCCAATCATGTCGTGGATGGATACCATTTCCTTCCATGATGACTAACGATTAGAAGAAAAAGCTAATTAAGGAGAGTAAATGTTTCGGATGTAAGAAACATAAGCCAGGGCATCCATGGCATAAATGTCCTACTCTATTAGCCAAAATTGCCAAAACGAATACTGTAAAGGGAAAGGCAAAGCATCCAAGCAAGAGGGTGAGGCTTCTACCTCCTCATCCCAAGGCTCTACTGTGAACATAGAACCAAGAGTAAATGCTATCCATTCAGCCAACACTGGTCTATGGATGTGTGAACTGAATAGAGAGTAGGCATATTCATTGTAGAGTATGGACAGAGAATAAATATTTTTCTCCTCCGTGTAGAGCGTCTGATAGGATGAATAGGGCTGAAATAGACGAGTTGGAAAAAGAGATTGAAGGTCTATAGTTTCTATAGACTAAGTAGTTCTCCATCGCAAAATCAACTATGGCCAAGGTCTACCTAGTTCAATAAGACATTTGGGTGAGAGAACATCTTTTAATACTGACCAGCTTGTTGAGAATATGTTTCAGCTTATTGAGCAGGTTACTATAAAGAGATTTCAGCAGCTTCGTATTCAGAAGAGGATTCTGAGCATGAAGAGATATTGAAGAGGCATTGCAGTGGTACTTCTGCATATTGAATATTCAGCATCAAGAGGAACCCGAACTTGAAGATGAGATTTAAGTTCTGATTCAGTTGAGATCGTGTACTACCAAGAGAAGACTATTTGCAGATTATGAAGAGGAGATGCAAATGCAGAAGTAAAAGAGAAGTGTACGCAAGAGAAAGAGACAAGAGAGGATCCAGAAGAGGACTTTTGTCCATTCAAGCAGGAGAGAGTCATGACAAGAGAAATCACTAATCCGTGATCAGTAGACATTAAAACATTATTATTTATTATATGCCAATGGTGTAACATATATATGTATTTATGATGGACACCCACCAATTTGTTATGGTGGTGGATCATCTCAGTAGATAGGACTAGTCAAGTTGGAGCCACTGCTTCAGACGGCATCAAATTTGGACATGAGACTTTTATTTATTAAATAAAAAGTGCACACACATGTGTAGGTCCTAGGGACAATAGGAAGGGAAGGGTGCATTAAGGTGCATTGAATGGTAGATGCATGGGTCATAGGTTAAGGGTAGGTGTAAATGGGAAGATGGAACTTGAGTGATCTCAAGGGACATTAATGAAAGGGTATCACCCTTCATTGTGAATCTCACGTAGCATTCTCTATTCACCTTGCATTCATCCGCCATCTCTCACACACTTTGCATGTAGGTCGAAATAGAAACAAGTACTCTCACGAGGGCGCTCTTCCCCATTGGAGGGCTAATTGGCATTCAAATTCTGCATGCATTGCACCCATTTGCATTCACGAGAAGTTTGGTTGTTTACAGCCCTAGCCCTAGTTCTAGCACAAATGTTCAACCATGCTATATGCCATGGCTTCACATGATTGGCCACACACTGGCTAAGATTTATGGATCAGTACTAGAGAGGGAGATCAGTAGTCATACAGAGGCACGGGGACAGCGGGCACTAGGACAGGCAAAATTCAGGAGACAGCACTCTACTCTAGATCAAATCTTCACTCCGAGGTCTATCATTGAGGAGGGGAGGTCCATACACCAGAAAGTCTACACATACTTCGTAGACTTTCGGAAGGCCTTTGACACGGTCCCACAATCCCGCATGATCAAAGGGACAGCACTCTACTCTAGATCAAATCTTCACTCTGAGGTCTATCATTGAGGAGGGGAGGTCCATACGCCAAAAAGTCTATCCATACTTCGTAGACTTTCGGAAGGCCTTTGACACGGTCCCACGATCCCGCATGATCAAAGAGACTACAAGAGATGCAGATTCTTGAGACATTGATTTGGGGTGTGATGAGCCTATATGAGTTAGTCAGTGGCAAGGTTCGTGCCCCGGGTGGTCTCTCAGTTTGGGTCGATAGCACGATTGGGGTGAAACAGGGCTGCCCCCTCTCACCAACTCTCTTTAGACTTTACATCGATGAGATCACGTCCTTCATAGATCACCTAGGAGGCGAGGATCTCTACTGGCTAACGTCATGATACAGATATTACTATACACTGATGAAATAGTCCTTATATCATCTTCGGCAGAAGGACTACAGCGACATCTGGAGGCCCTAGAGGTGTTCTGCAAAGAGAGAGACCTGACAGTCAACCTTGGGAAGACCAAGATTATGATCTTCAACACCTCACGTGCAATGACCCGCTGACTCAAATTCACCTATCGTGACGAGCCAGTGGAGATAGTGTAGTCTTACACATATTTGGCAGCAGTCTTCATAGGATCCCTTTTCACTATGACCCACGCAGCCTAAGCATGACTCACACATGGGCGGAGTGCCTTAGCTTGGCTAGAGCGACAATGTTTCCAGGCACACTTCAAGATCCACCGATGAAGGGTTGCCTCTGTGATACGCTAGTGTGGCCGACTGTCATGTATGCAGCAGCCTTTTGGAGATGCGATATCCCGAAGACACACTAGATAAAATTTGAGCGGCTACAAGTGGTTATGGGGTCCAAGATGATTCGGTGTAAGCCCTCAATTCTACACGAGATAGTACAGACAGAGTTCACCATGACACCTCTCTAGATTGATGCCATCTTTCAAACAGTGACATTCATATACAGAGTCTGGGACTTACCTCATTGGAGACTTCCTAGGCTGGCCATGGAGTCATCTAGACGACTAGCGGAGGGCGGGGCAGATACATGGTATGCACGTATATCCACATGGCTTGCCAGGCACGGTATCCAAATGGCTAGACTCCCCCCCTTTCAGTACAACATGGATGTGCCTCCTGAGTTGATCCCACGAGATGAGATCAACCGTATCATACGGTTAGATCTCCTCTAGCTCCATACATCTTGGACTTGGGAAGTGGACCCCCCAAGATCTAGTTTTACCATGACCATTTCTTGAGAGTGTCGAGGAGGGATTCATCATCAGACCCCAATAACTCGAGGACAGAGGTGTCTCACATGCGCTTAGAGCTAGGCAGGCTTGATTCTCGGGCTGAGTGGCAAGGGTACGAACCAGTTAGAGATCTTCGCTATTTTTGGCGCTTGGGGCCCGAGTCTATAAAAGGGGCCCAGAGGTTCAGTTCTCAGAGAGCCGATGGGAGCAAGTTTCGTTCCCAAGTGCTAGGTCTGATCCTGGATTGAGTCACGGACGCGCGCCTGCATCATAGCGTAGCCCAAGGCCCAACAGCAGATCCTAGGCTTCACAACGCCACCTGGTGGTATGGGACACCAGGCTGGTTAGATCTGGTTGGGAGTTCGTGCCAGTAGCTCAACTCGTGGCTCGGAGGGGACATCTCCTGATTCGGGATCACATCCCGTAGATGTCATGGTTGGGTGGTGAGCAGCCTGCTCAGTTTCCTCACGTTGTGTATGTTCTTGTGTTTTGCTTGCAGATCAGAGGTTTCAGGAGTGCTGGGACATGTCAGTTGGTATCAGAGCGAACTCCTGAGGTAGGAACTTCTGTTGCGAAAATTTGGACGATTCTTACTCCAGGTATGCCCTAATTTCGAAATTCGTGCTACAAGTGTTTGTTTGGTTCATCGGGTTTTGGGAAGTGGTTAAGATCTAGGGAACGAAGAAAGGAGAGAGAGAGAGTGCAAGGTGATTTCGTTGCAAGAAGTGACAGGTTGAGAGAGAGGGAGAGAGGTGTAGTTAGAAGGAAGTAGTGGGGTCCAGGTAGAGGCGTCAGAAGGGAGTCAGGAGAGAGCGTAGAGTTGAGGCGAACCAAAGGGGGATCCCACATGTCGGCTGGCTGCTCAGGCGTTGTGATGGCAGGTAGAAGGGGAGCGCAGGAAGGTGCGAAACAGGATAGGGACAGATCGCAATTTGGATCAGCTGCTTTTCGGGGGTGGCCTGGGGGCTTAAAAAAGCGCTACCCCTCCGTTTTTTGGAGGGTGAGCTTTTGGAAAAGCAGGGCTTTACTAAAAGCCTGCTCTCCCGCTATAAGTTCGGCCAAATTGCCTTCTCCCATAGCCTGCAGATTGCGCAGAATTCCAGCCCCTCTACACCTTCACGCCTGGGAGCCAGAACATTGGTACGGCCTGCTACAGCACGTACGGACAGCCAGGAGCGAGTTCCAGGTTCCAAAATCTGAACTGAATCGTTCAGCTCAGCTCAGCCCGCTTACCTTCTCCATCGACCAGCTTTCCCTTCTTCCATCGCCTCCTTCTTGGCCAACTTCCACTTCATTTCTACCTCCTAGCTCCAAGGCCACCTGCTCGTTTCTCTTCTCTAGCCTATTTTCTTTCCAGATCAGATTTCAGTCATGGCTGATTCTGTAAACCCTGAGCTTGCGATGGGTGACGAGGATTTGAACTACCATGCGGAGGATGACCAGGGTCTCTACGATGATCTGATTACGAAGAAAGCCTTCAGTGAATTCACCACTGCTCTTGATGGAAAGTTTGAGTAAGTTAACACGAATCAAACAGGGTTGATGCAGCAACTCCAAGGGATTCAGACTACACCCACACTTTTGACTAGCACTGTTCAGGCGCTCACGCATGTGGATGCCATGGCTTCAGTGTTAGGTCTGAACATCACTCCAGATCCTTTTCCCGAAGACCAAAAGTCTCGTACCAAGGAGGTTGTGGACATTTGGTTGCACAAATGGCAAGTACACTTCCAGTTTCACCCTTATCCAGATGACAAGAAAATACAGCTTGCAGCCGGGTTTATGTCTGGAAAGGCTTTATTGTGGTGGAAGGAACTCCAACCCAAGCCTGCAACATGGAACGAATTCGAAGGGGTCTTCAGGAAAGAGTTCCTAAAGGAGCAAGATTACGATATCGTAGGCAAGCTCAAAGCCCTCGATATGTCCAAGCTGAATTTGACTTTTGAGGTTTATCTTAAGAGGTTTCGGGATTTGCATACCAGAGCTACAAAGATGGATCCAGTCATCTTGTTAGGTTTCTTTGTGGATGGTTTGCCTGACTCCTATAAGTTACAGATCAAGAACAACAAGTGTACCACGTTGCAAGAGACCATGAATTACGCACGTATTTATGATGATACCATGGCCAGTGCAAAGGGAACCAC
The DNA here is from genome assembly GCF_047967505.1 of Dipteris shenzhenensis. Classification (NCBI taxonomy): domain Eukaryota; kingdom Viridiplantae; phylum Streptophyta; class Polypodiopsida; order Gleicheniales; family Dipteridaceae; genus Dipteris; species Dipteris shenzhenensis. The sequence continues at coordinate 6,768,885 of NC_141596.1, read as the reverse complement.
AGTTGCTGACACGGGTGGGAAGAACAAGCGGAAGTTCTTCCAGTCTACCATTGGTACCAGGGAGACGAAGTCTATAGACAACGCCTCCAAGAAACATTTGACTCAGGCAAAGAATGGTCGTGCCCATTTCCTTCGTACCTTGAAGCTAAAGAAGGAAGGACGTTGCTTCTTCTGCGAGGAGCGGGGCCACACTAAGAATGATTGTCCTAAGCGCAAGAACCAGAAGCAAGCGCCGGGACCGAAGCTCCAGGCGGGTCCGGGTACCAAAGCCAAGGGAGCTAATCAAGTTTCGATGACAGGTATTTCTATAAATGTCATTACCTGCCCACTTTCTTGTAATTGCACTTTTAATACTTCGTTATTTGGTTCCCATGATCTTTTCCGAGTTTATGAAGAAGTTAGGGACCAAAGAGTTCACATTCTCTTTGACCCGGGCAGCTCTCACAACTTTGTTAATTACAAACTTGTGCAGAAGATGGGGCTGTCCACGATACCTAGCGATCACACCTATGAGGTGCAACTTCCAGCTGGGAAGCAGTTTTGGGATCGCAAGATTGAAGCCCTTTCTATCCGGATTCAAGAATACACAGCGGCTCTTACGTGCTATGTCATGCACTTGGAGCATGTGGACTTGTTAATCGGAATAGAGTGGTTTAAAACCCATGATATTCGGATTGGATGAAAGGAACATACTCTTTCTTTTTTCGAAAAGGACATCCAATTTTGTATTCAATGTGATAACATTCCCTCTTCTCAGGGACCTATTGTATCTGCGATGCAACTTCGGAATATATTAAACACTTCTCATTATGATGTCTATCAGTGTGTTTTGATTCCGCTTTCTTCATTTGTTGTCTCTGTAAATAACAAGAATGATTTAAGTGTGTTTGAACACCGTGAATTGAGAACGTTGTTAGATGATTTCCTCGATGTATTCCCTGCTCAACTGCCGGAAGGTTTACCTCCAGAACGGGCTGTAGATCATCGCATAGACTTAGTACCTGGGGCTCAACCTATTAGTGTTCCACCTTATAGGATGAGCCAGCTTGAGGAGGATGAGTTAGCTTCACAGCTACAGGATTACTTGAATATGAGCTATATTCCCCCAAGTAAATCACCTTGGGGAGCACCTGTCCTCTTAAGAAAGAAGAAAGATTATACATGGAGAATGTGTATAGATTATAAACGATTGAATAAAGTGACAATTAAGAATCGATACCCTCTACCTCGTTCCGATGATCTAATAGACCGTTTGGCCGGAGCGAAGTATTTCACTAAGATTGATTTGCGTACGGGTTATCACCAAATCCGTATCTATGCTAAACACATAGATAGAACCGCATTCCGAACTAGGTATGGCCACTATGAGTTTCTTGTATTACCTTTTGGTTTGACCAATGCTCCTGCCACCTTCCAGCAAATGATGAACGATTTGTTCCGAGATTTTCTGGGCAAATTCGTTGTAGTGTTCTTAGATGACATCTTGGTATATAGCCGAACGCTAGAGGATCACATAGGACACCTCCGGATTGTCTTAGTTATTCTAAGACAGCATAAGCTCTATGCCAAGATGAGTAAATGTGACTTCTTTATGAAGGAGATCATTTATTTAGGACACAAGATTTCTTCTGAAGCTATTAGCATTGATCTGGATCGTATCCAGGAGGTTTTAGAATGGCCTATCCCTCAGACTGTGAAACAACTTCGTTCTTTCCTAGGATTTACGGTATTTCTACGGAAGTCTGTGCGTGATTATTCACACATCACGGCACCCCTGACAAACATATTGAAAGCTCGTGGACGCAGGTCTACCCAACCGATCTCTTGGAATGATGCATTGAACAAGGCTTTTGAAACCTTGAAGTTTTCTATCAAGGAAGCACCCGTTCTTGCATTACCCGATCCTACCCAGCCTTATGTTCTAGAGGCCGATGCGAGTGATTTTGCGATTGGGGCAGCTTTATTCCAAGAGGGCAGACCTGTAGCTTTTGAGAGTAAGAAGCTAGACGACACACAATATCGTTGGCCCACACTGGAAAAAGAGCTCTATGCAGTAGTGTATGCCCTGAAGGTTTGGAGACACTACTTGTATGGTTCGAAGTTTCTTGTATTGACCGATCATCAGTCAATCAAGTATGTGTGATGGGTCTGACTTGAGGGGACGGAAAGCTAGATGGGCAGAATTAATGCAAGATTTTGATTTTGAAATACGTTATCGCAAGGGTTCGTTGAATAGTGTGACGGATGCCTTAAGTCGAGTCAAATTTGTAAATGCTATGTCATTTATGGAAATATCCTCAAACCTATTTCAATCCTTGAGAGGGCTTTGCGCAACTGATACTCATTTCAGTTCTTATTGGCAGAGAGTCTAGGACGTGCCAGATGTTCTGGAACTTCAATCCAAGATTCTCTGGGAGTGTCATGATGCTCCTAGTGCTGGAAATCCGGGTATACATCGGACTCTGTCTCTTGTGAAGCATACCTTTTATTGGCCTAAAATGCGTGCATTTATTGAAAACTATGTGGTAGGTTGCCGGGTTTGTCAGGTTACTAAGGCAGAACGCCTTAGAAGCACGGGTTTATTACAGCCATTGCAGATTCCAAGTAAAGTATTTCCATGGATTTTATTACTGGTTTGCCTCGAACGCGCAAGGGTCATGACTCCATTTGGGTCATAGTCGACCGTCTAGCAAAAATGGCTAGATTCTTACCTACTAGAACAACTATTTCAGCTGTTCAGTTGGCTCACAAGTTTGTGGACCACTTGTTTAAACTGTATGGTTTGCCCTCTGACATAGTCAGTGACAGGGACTCAAAGTTTACAAGTAACTTTTGGACACTTGTTTTTGAGAAGTTAGAAACTACTCTCAGTATGAGTTCCTCAGATCATGCACAATCCGATGGCAGTACAGAGAAGGTTAACCAATTGGTTGAAGATATGCTTCAGGCATATGTTTCTAAGAGACAGTATTCATGGGAAGATTATCTACCTATGATAGAATTTGCTTATAACAGTGCAAAGCATTCGAGTACTGGGTACAGTCCTTTTATGCTTATGTACGGGTTTCAACCTAAGTCACTAGTTATGGTTGGGTTAAAAGGAATCCAAAATGATGCTGCAAAGACCTTCTTGCTAGACATGCAGGAAATGTTGCAGTTTGCCAAGGAGTCTATTAGAAGTGCCCAAGATCGGCACAGATTTTATGCTAATAGACATCATTCACCTAGAGAGTTCTCTGAAGGAACGATGGTATATTTGAGAATTCCCAAGGAATCCAAGAGCCTAAGTACTGGTTTGGTTCCGAAGTTAACCCCCAGATACTGTGGTCCGTTCAAGGTCATTAAAAGAATTGGACCAGTTGCATATTGACTAGAATTGCCTCCTGATGTTAAAGTACATCCAGTCTTTCATGTCAGTAGACTGAAAGAAGTTTTGGGTGGGGATGATCAACTTGTTTCTCCTCAAGAAATAATAGAAGTTACAGATTTGACTTTTATTCCACACGAACCTGAGTGTATTCTTGCATTTCGTGAAAGACAAATTCGTAATAGAACTATCACGGAATACAAGATCAAGTGGAAGGATCGTGTTGAGGAGGATGCAACATGGGAGACATTACAAAACCTCCAGAGGACATTCTCGGGTTTTTTACCGAACTCGGGAGTGAGTTCTTACAGGAGGGAAAGTATGTCATGTGCACAGATTGGTATCCGACGTCTACTGGGTACACAAGACTAGCTCAAGTAGCCTAGGGAGGCTTAGAGCTAGGCAGGCTTGATTCTCAGGTTGAGTAGCAAGGGTACGAAAAAGTTAGAGGTCTTCGCTATTTTTGGCGCTTGGGGCCCGAGTCTATAAAAGGGGCCCACAGGTTCAGTTCTCAGAGAGCCGATGGGAGCAAGTTTCGTTCCCAAGTGCTAGGTCTGATCCTGGATTGAGTCGCGGACGCGCGCCTGCATCATAGCGTAGCCCAAGGCCCATCAGCAAATCCCAAGCTTCACAGCGCCACCTGGTGGTATGGGACACCAGGCTGGTTAGAATCTGGTTGGGAGTTCGTGCCAGTAGCTCAACTCGTGGCTCATAAGGGACATCTCCTGATTCGGGATCACATCCCGTAGATGTCATGGTTGGGTGGTGAGCAGGCTGCTCAGTTTCCTCACGTTGTGTGTGTTCTTGTGTTGTGCTTGCAGATCAGAGGTTTCAGGAGTGCTGGGACGTGTCACAACGGGGTAGAGGAGGAGGAGCTAGCTGATATGAGGGCAGCTTGGATCAGCCGAGAGAGCCGACACGCTGCCACCAATAGAGGGACGTAGAGACCATGCGCAAGACAGAGAGTGCCCACAGCACACTCTATTGAGGTCTACGACCTATCACAGCTTTCCTTAGGGGGGATCCACAAAGACGAGGGATCACTCTAGACATAGCCCAGAGAGTTCAGAGATCGAGGAGACCGCGTCCCCCGCCACAACGCGATACATCTCGACAGACGCAAATACGAGATATTTTCACAGCTTACCAGAGAGCCATCACTGTACCGGGCTTCGGTTTTTGAGTCCCAATTCTATGACTGACTTGATTCAGTTTGTAATTGATTGACTATGATCACTTTGTTTTTGCTAGGATAGATTAATACTCAGCAAGGGCCCTTGGCACGCCCTTTGCTTCAGCCCCACTTAGGCTTGTATGGGTCTATTTTTGTACGCACTTTGTCCCATAGGCCCGCGAGGCCTTCCACGGACGTTAATACATCTTTCTTTCTTTTCTTTCTATTGTGCAATGTCCATTTACTTGCTGCGCATCTATGAATAGTACACATTAAGGAAAGAAGTTTGAGATTGAAATACACCACTATGTGAATTATGGGGCTCCATAACCATAGCTTTGGGGTTCCATATAACCTTTGTTTGGTTGTCTAACACGAATGTCATTAAAAAATTTGCACACTTCAGAATGTCATTGGAAGTAAGAAGCCCATAAGCCATAGCTCCCTAACAATGGAGAATATCTGGAAACCAGACACACCACATCTATAATATGAAAGACCAAGAGAGACATTGTTTAGAAAGCTTCGCTAGTTTACAAACCAGAGGAATATACCTGTGGAATAGGCAGCACTGCAATAAGGTCCAGCCAAAAGTCTCTCATCAAGTAACGTTTTGCAATCAATTTAGGATTAACAACCAGCACTCCTCTGCCAAACACTCGGGACGATGGAGCCACATAGGCAGTTCGAAACTGAAGGGCCATATGAAATAGATAAAATGTATCTGTTATAGTGCGAAGAATAGTTACAACCACCTCCAAAGGCCTCTGTATTTTAATGCATTCAGCACCACTTAATTCAGCACCGCTCATTGCAGGTAAGAAAAAGAATAGAGGGTCCACAAATAAGGCCACCAAACATGACAGAAGAAATATTTTGTTCCATTGCTGCACAAAATTACTGTTGGGATCCAATATCTTCATCTTTGAGGCCTTGTAGTCCTCAGGAAAAACCTTGGATACTCCACTGCGTAGAGATTTCCCAATACTTCGGAGACCCCCGGAACCCCTTTTGATGGAATCTGACAACAAGTATGTCTTTTCAAAAGCACGTGAAATGTAACGCTCCTTGTGTGCAATGGTTGCATCATGATCTGCAGTTTTCAGCTCCTCTTTATACCTGGGAAGAAAACAGACGAGGCATTATAATTCAGTGGTCTGTAGATTCAACACGTTACACATAACACAAGAAAGGCAAAAGGTCAATGCATAAACTAGCCCTTGCAGATTAATCACGCCATCAGGATGACACAATCTAAGTTGAGTGTCACCACAATGTAAATATCCTAAGTCAAAGTACAGTTGACCATTTAAATATCTTATCATAATTAAAGAGTTTTCATATGTGTTAATTAATGGTCAAAGAATTGACTACGGTCAAAGATACTTGACTCTGGTCAAGTAAGCCTGACTTCGGTTGGGGAGACTTGGTTTATTACCAAGAGGGTTAACTACAGTTAACCAGAGAACCACAGTGCTAACTACGGTCAAAGAGTGTTGACTTCGGTCAATGAGACTTGGCATGCGCCAAGAGGATTAACTACGGTTAACCAAGATGTGCCAACTTCGGTTGAAAAGTTGTGCCAACTTCGGTTGGAGAGACTTGATTATAATTAAGGCGCCTCGACCCTTGGTCAAAGCCCCTTAATTATAATCAAGAGTGTTGACTCCCGTCAACCAGAGAATAAATATATTTACATATTTTTTTGTTATATGTGCATGTGTTCAGTGGGGATGCCCACCGTGACTAGAATTAGTCCACAGTGTATTATTTACATGCAAAGCGCTAACAATTAATGGGTGCCATGGTGGTGCGCCTTAATTAATTGTTGCAGGCACTAAGAAGGGTTATTTTCCCAAGCGCTATGGAGCCTAACAAGCATCTAGGAGGCGGTTCGCGTGACCAAGTGTTTCGAAGACTCCAGAGTTGCCCTTAGTGGCATGTAATGGGATTTAGTCTAGATTTTAGACAAGTGGCATGTTGCCAATTTGAGATGAGCTTGAAGCTCTTATAATATGTTTTTTTCACGTTGGATTTTGTATCAGACAACTCCATGCTGCTCTCTTTGTAACAGATTCTCTTAGCCTTCAGGGGGGTCCAGCCCGACGATTTGTCCTGAGCCCTAGTATGTTTGCATAGAGAGAGAGAGAGAGAGAGAGAGAGAGAGAGAGAGAGAGAGAGAGCAAATGAGATAGCGTTTGCAGAAATTTTATCTATGGGATTTTAGCAGAGCAGACGATTCCATTGAGACCATTACATGCGCACGTGCATGCGTGCGTGTGTGCATGTGCATGTGTATGTGTATGCATGTGTATACAAAATATAAAAGAGCACATGCCTATGCATTCCTTTTCCCCCAATCCATCCCTTGACACCTTTGAAGGACCAAACTCCACCCAACCCAAGAGAGGGCATATGGATAACTCCAATCCCTTCTGGTATGCAGATGGATTAGACCCATGAAGGGCCCTCCAGGTCAGCACAGAGGTGGATCCCGGTGCCACCGATCCATTACAGCCGACCATATATGTGGTTCGTATGCCGCCCATATCACCGATGGTAAAAAACAGCCATAATATCTAGCACAAGCAGCCTCATCTTCCGATGTAAACAGCTCCGATCAAGATATAACCCTTTAACACACACACACATGCACATGCACTCAAACCTTTTGAGGAACCGGTGATTGCATCTATAGCCTTCTAGAGGCTATGCAAACATTTATGCAGTATCGGTAGTAGTAGAACCAGACCTTTTCCAATCGACATGCATCTTGACAATTCTTTTTATTTGGGGGAAAAAGAGGCGGGGGGGATTTGAGCTTAGAATGCTAGCAAGCAGAAGTTGTAGCCTGAAAGACCAAAAACAAGCAAAAAGCAAAGAAACTAAATGGCACATAGCCCAAAAAGCCCCAAGATATCCCAAGAAAGTGTTGCCACTTAGCCCTAGTATGGCCTTCTAGGGTAGTCAGGCCTAGTTAGGACATTTACTCCACTTGAGACACTGGTCCTAGTTCAATTAGGACACTTAGTCCTAAGTTGAGTTTGGGCCATAGATGGGCTACCATTCGTACTTTCATTTGCAAGTACACTTCAGTTCCTTTGGCTTGTTGTGTCCTCCCTCCATTCCAGCTTGCTTCCATTGCTCCCCGCATCCAACAGTGGTATCAGTGTAGGATCTCTTGCTCCTACTTGCCTCCTCCCATGCTCATTGCTCAGCCCAGGTTCCTCTCAAGGAAACAAACAATATAGGTGAAGACGGAAGCCAACCCGATGTGCGATGAAGGGTGGGAGTGGCAATATACTAGCGCCTGGGTTTTGGATGGCATGTACATGTCACACATGCATGCATGCTTTGTTGGTCTTGCATGCAATTGCATGGCAGTGAAACGAGACATGTGGAGTGCATGCATTAGTGCTTTTGAGCTGCATACGTGTTTTAAAGCTTACTTTAGTAACTCAGAGTTTGTGTGCTTAGTGTGTACACTCATGCATGGGCTAGAAAGCCATCATGTGAAAAGGCTGGTGTGCATGTAGCTTTGTTGTTCATGTAGCACCTTTCTTAAAAAGTGCACGAGGCATGCATGGTGCATGGTGCATGTTTTGTTTACTTTGCTAAGGTATTAAGAGTGGGAAAGTACTAAAAGCATGCTTTACGTTTTACACGGGCTTTAATTTCTAGCCCAACGTTTTAACTTCCACTTTGGGCTCTTATAAACATGCAAAGATGGTCATTGCATGAGTAGAGTCATTGCTTACATGATGCATTTCAGTGCATGCCAAGTGTGCCATCAAGAATTGGAAAAGGTCTACGTGTAGGTGGAGTCCTTGTGCAACCAATTTATGCTGGTTGTTTGGCCAATTTAGACCGAAATTCGCCCATTTCCAGCAGTTTCTCACAGCCACTTGTGCACTTCTAATATCAGCAACTCGTGACCTTTCGTCCACACTCCAAAGTATCCTCGCCTTCAGCCTAGCTTGCAATGCTGTGAGCCTTGATAGCTTCAGTGCTCCACTTTGCTTCATCTCTTAATCCAAATCTCCCTGTCTCTCCTTTGTTTCTTTTCTATCTCATGCTTCAACCTTGTGCTAGTCTTTTGTTGCGATCTCTATAGCCTTGTCTTCCGATGCCTCGCAAGTTGCCTATGGAGGGCAGCATGTTGAAGCAGCCCCTCCACAACCACCATTGCTTGAGCCTTCCATGACTTAGATCATGCCCTAGATTACATACATGAATCAAATTGTGGTGTATTTGTGGCAGCAGCAACAACAGCTTCAGCATTTAACTGTAGTCTAGGTCTAGGGCAAGCAAAGAAAGTTAAAGAATGCAAGGAATGGAGGCAAAAACGAGCTGCTGTACTGAATTGCCGGAAAACTGAGTGAAAGTACAAGAGAAACTCAATATAACAAAACCCTACAGTAGGATGCCGTAACTGGCCTAAGTGTTCTAACTTGTACATCTCCTAAATGTACCAACTGACCTAACTGCCTATAACTAGGCCTACAAGACACATACCAAGGAATGAGTGGCACTTATGGATAGCCCATAGAATGGCCTACAAACCCCCCTCTATGGAATGGACTGAAGTATCCTCCGCACCTCAGAATACCTAAATATCTAATGTCATGGTTGCACCATGTTCATACTGTAGGGATATCGCAACCTATGACTATACAGAGCGTAACAGATCAAGTCACAAATGGTACTAAGTTTAAAGCTTGCCGGAAAGCTTCATACTTAGGTCGAGGAAGAGCCTTCGTAAAAAGATATGCCAAGTTGTCTTCAGTGGGAACATAAGACAACTGAATATCACCTGCTGATAATCTCTCTCTGACATAGTGATAGTGAACCTCAATATGCTTTGTGCGGGCATGGAAAACTGGATTCCATGCAACAGCCAAAGCAATCTGACTATCAGTGAAGAGGACGGTGGGAGCAGTTTGACATGCATGAAGATCTACACGTAACTTCCGGAGCCAAACACACTCCACTGTAGCTGTAAAAGCTGCTATGTACTCACCCTCATAGCTAGACGTAGCAAGTGTGGTCTGCTTCTTGCTGAACCAAGAGATGCATGAAGTACCAAGCATGAAACAGTTGCCACTATGTGACACACAGGTGTCCGAACAACCAGCCCAATCACTATCAGTGAATCCATGCATAAAAAGTGAAGAATCGGCCTCATTAAAGAAGGCCCACATGCTGAGTGCCTTTGAGGTACCTAAAGACACGCTTCACGGCTTGCCAATGGTGCGTAGAGGGGCTGTGCATATATCCGTTCAACTGTGAGACATAATATTGAAGATTGGGTCTGGTATGGCATAAATAAATCAAACAACCAACTGCCTGGTGATAGATGGTGACATCACATGTACCACTGCCATCCTCAAATGAGAAGTGAAAACCAGGCTCTAATGTGTGGATACTGGCTTGCAATCCTCAAACTGAAAACACTGTCCAATATACTTGGATTGTGACATAAAAATGCCCCCATCACTACCACTGAAACCAGCCTCAACAACGTAAAGGGTGGTAGGATCCACGTAAATACAGCATATACAGTAAATAGACAAACAAATTTGCAACACACCACAAATCACAAGGGAGCTAGAGCGCTCCTACTCAGAAACAAAGACACCCATTGGCCCCAAATGCTGGCGCCCCTTGCGCTATTTATTTAACATTCATTTGAAGCCAAGAGGCTGATTACAAAGGTCTCTCGGAAGCTGCTCCACAGGCAAACCAACGCCCTCAGACTTCCCGTCCAGCCCACCTTGTAATTCCCTGCTCAACTTCAAACGGTGAACGGCATCCAATCCCTAGGCAATCTTGTATCCTTAGCCAACCAAAGCATGCAATAGAGACCCCAATAGCATCCACTGTTTGAACGACTCCTGCAATCGCACATCCAAGTGCCCAACCAGCCAACACGACTGAACAACTGCAAGACAAAGCCCTCAATAGCTGAACTCTGGTGCAATCAAACAACCAAACTCTTCCCAGCAGGTTGCCTCGATCTATAGTCTCCCTGGCCATAGTTTTTTCCATACGTTACCATACGCATACGTCATACGAGTACGGAAGTATGATTGGAGTATGGTTCAGCCCTTGGGGCTGAAACATACGTGACCCTAGTTTTATCCAAAAAATTTCAGAAAAATATAGATTGATCATTGATCATTGTACACATTAAATTGACACACAGGTATTAAACTGAAACTTGAAACTTGTATAATTGTATTAATTTTAAAGTCGTCAATCATGAGTCATGAGTCATGAGTCGTGAATCGTGATTCTTCATTCATGAAAGACTCCAGCCTCCAGAGACCGTAGTCATCTGGATTCTAGATTTTGATACATCATAGATGGAATCATAGATCATAGATCAATAATCAATACTACACCAAATTTCAAAAGGTCCAAAACATCATGATCAAACTTCAAAGGAAGTAGGTACACCGTATTAGTAACTACACCAAAACATGAAAGGAAAAACATCATAAAGAAAAGGCTGCCAGTGTGCCACAGCCTCAAGCTGCATCTTCATTCTCATCCTCTTGCTCATCCTCATCCTCATCATCATCTGCATCAATGCCTGCACCCTCCTCATCCTCCTCCTCCTCCTCATCACTATCATCCTCATCTGCCTCGCCATGGAACTCCAAAAGACTAGAGCTGCTTGAAGCTGCAGCAGCATCCATCGTTCCTGTAAGTGTAACAATAGGGGCTGCAATGTCTTCTCCCTCTGTATCTGCTTGCCTCGCTAGCAGCCTATCATCATCCTTCTCCTTGTTGATCATTTCTAAGGTCACTTCTATCTTCTCAAATCCCCTTTCCTTGATTTTGGAAATGAGACGCAAATTAGTATGGATGTATACTAATTTCTCGGTATTCTTTGGAAGCAGCCTATTCCTTCTTTTAGTATGGATAAGAGAGAATGTGCTCCAATTCCTCTCACAAGGAGAAGCACATGTGCCTTGCGAGAGCACTCGAAGAGCTAACCGCTGTAAATTTGGTGTGTGAGCCCCAAATGTCTCCCACCATTTCACCCCTTGGTGCATTCTCTTTTCATCCTTTGCAATCGCACGAGCAAATGTGCCTGACATGGATTTGTAAATATCCAACTCATCACATAAGGTGCCTTGGCTGTCAACATCATACTTGGTGTACCGCTCTATGGCATCCATCCACCCATCGTGCATCTCCTTGTCACTATCTGGATTTTTCTCTCTCCAAATAGGATGGAGAACAAACGCTGCCGCATGCAATGGAGAATGCATCATATTCCACCTGTCAACACATAAGGCTCTAACATCAGCCAGCTTTGAGGATTCAATCCCATCAATAGTTGCCATCTTCTCGACCATCCGATCAGTGAGTTCATATACAAGTCCCATGGTAGCGCCTTCCCTATCAGCCAGGCGAAGGATCTTCAAAATAGGTGCACAAAGCTTCACAATGAGTCTTGCATCTTGCCAAAATGAAGCACCCAATATAATAGAAGACACCTGTTGTGCTTTCACAGTGCGTGACACCTTCTTCTTGCAATACTCATCACTGACAACCATGCGACGCAATCCATTGTATACCCTCTCATCCAACAAGTTTGCTAACATGATAAACATGTAAGCAAACCGTGTTTGTGCTGGCTTCACCAATTCCTTCTTGCTGAATTTTCTATACATTGCTAACACGGTGTGTTTCCGGGTAACAAATGTCACAATCATGTTAGCATGTACCAACACTGGCTTTACCCATGGAAGCTTTCCAATGTCCTCAAACAAGAGGTCAAGGCAATGGCATGTGCATCTAGTATAGAAAATGTGAGGCCACTCTTCCTCCACCAATTCTCCTGCCCGCACACAGTTAGATGCATTGTCCATACACACCTGCACCACATTTTCAGCCCCAACATCAAGAATGGCATCTTTCAGTATCCCAAAGATGTACTCCCCTGACTTATACTGCCCACTTGTGTCCACGGACTTCAAGAAGGCTGAACCATATATGCATGAGACCATAATATTGATTATAGGCCGGCGTCGAGTGTCAGACCAACCATCACAAGTTATGGTGCAGCCATATTTTTTCCACTTATCCCGAAACTGTAGCATCTCTTGATCTATGCATACTACTTCATTAGTTAGCTCCGTTGTGCGCAAAACATTGTAGGATGGAGGCTTGAAGGTAGGCCCAACTTGGCCAATGGCACGAACCATCTCCAAAAAATAAGAGCTCCTCACCTTCCAATGAGGAATATCCTCTGCAAAGAAAAAACGACGGAGAGCAATGTATGCATCCTTCCGTGCTTGTGACTCCCATGCCTTTTCCAAGGTTCCCTTTGACGTCTTCAACTTCTTTTGCTTTGGCTCATATGCACTGCCAGATGCATTTCCACTTGCAGTACCACTCACTGAGGCATCTCCCAAATCAGCCACATCTTCAACAAGCTGTTTTGCAGCAGTTTTTAGGGGCACCTTTGCCTGCAATCTTCGACAAGTATCTTTCACATTTTCAGGAGGAGCAGTACACTTGTCAACCCCCAAGCCTGTGAGCCCAAGAAAATGTGCCCTTATACGGGTCGGTCCTCCATCCCATGAATGAGGGCAATATTTACATTTACAAGTGAATTGGCCCTTCCCCAAAGGCTTCAAGGCCTCTACAAATTCCCATTCTGGTCCTTTTTGTCTTCCCATTTGTAGATTTGCAAGCTGCAAATTTGCAAAAGAGGGCAAATAAGGCAATGGGCATTGGGCAAAGGAACAATTTCCAAAGAGGGCTTGAAGTCCTTGCAGGCTGCCCTGTTAGATGGCATCAACTAAAGAGAGAGCACTTGCTGCAAAACAGGAAAAAAAAGCAGCCATTGCATTTACCTTGACACTTGGAGCAGGTAGAGTGTAGAGGCAAGCTGCGGGCTGCAACTGTACGGTGACCACTCACCTCCAAAGCAAGTATAAGAGGGCAAAGGGCTGTCTAAATAGAGGGCAGCAAGGTGCTGAAGAAGAGGGCAAACTGAAGAACTTAGAACTTAGAAGAGTGAAGGGCTGAGGGGACTCTGGAGTCGGGACTGAAGAAGAGGGCAGCACTGAGCAAGGTGCAGAAGAAGCTTAGAAGAGGGCAAAGGGCTGCAGCCTGCCTAAATAGAAGCAAACGTCAGCCTAAATAGGCTCTTGAGGCAGCAATGGTCGGTGTGCAGCGGCCAGCCTGCAAGCAGAGCGTCGGTCGACGGTGAACAGTACGGAAGCCTTCGCAAGGATGTCGTACGGAATCCGGATTCGAATTTCGAACATCGCAGCCCAGCAACAATATAAGGTACGCATCCCGATTTTTTAACCCCCAAAAAAAGTCACGTACGGACGTCCGTACGTACGGCCGTACGGAATCCGTACGAAAAAACTGACCGTACGCGTACAGTTGCAATCATGTCCCTGGCCACTGTCCAACAGCATAAATCAACCCTTCTTCGCAAGGAAAGAAACCCAAACGCAATAACTAGCCAGCAACCAACCTGGGAACGGCAAAAGCAGGCAAAGACAAGCCTTCTTCTACCTGGAATCCTCAGAAGAAAGGTCACCCTGGCTAGAAAACCAAGATCATGCGGAGATAAGCTGATTCTGCTCCAGCACAGCCCCAAGAGCAGCTGAGAAGCGAACACCCACGCCTGGAAAGTTACCAAAACCAGTCACAAGCTCCAAAAAATCAGGTCGAAATCTCCTGCAAAGCCTGAAAGCTTGAAAAAGCAAGTCGCAGTTCACCCGGAGCAGCCTGGTCAAGTCCAGAACTCTTGAAACAGCCCTAGAACCAATCGCGCACCTGGAACAGCCCAAAAGCAAATCGCAAACTGGAACAGCCACCCTGCCAGAAATCGCCACCTGCAACAGGCTCCTGGATCAATTGTGATTTGCTCTGGCAGGCCCTGGATCACTTGGAACTGGCCCGTGGGTAAAAACGAATTTCCCTAGCAAGCCTTGGATCACCTGAAACTGGCTCCTAGGTAAAAACGAATTCCCCTAGCAAGCTCTGGATCACCTGAAACTGGCTCCTAGGTAAAAACGAATTTCCCTGGCGAGCTCTGGAACACCTAAAACTGATAATCTGAAGCAGTGTTTTTTAATTGCACCACTCTTTTGGCCCCCCTGTTACACACTTTGGCCCTAGGAATTAATTGCATGGCCAGACCCTCGCGCCCAAGAGGCTCAAGGCAGTCATGCGCAAATTACGGGAGTCGCAAATCAAAAGTCCCAAAATTTCACATCCTCCTGACATCACTGCTAGCAAATTGAATGCCCAGATAGTAATGTAAAAGACCAAGATCAAACATAGCAAATGTCTTCTATAAGTCAAGCTTAAAAGCTGCAATTTGCTCAGAATGTGTCCCAATCACAAGCATGTCATCCACATAGAGTACTAAAATCAGTAAATCTGTCCCACTCTTGCGGATGTAAAGGGTAGCTTCAGTAGGGCTGTTCTGAAAGCCAAGACTAAGCAAATGAACATGTATCCTGGTATACCAAGCCCGGGGTGCTTGCTTCAATCCATATAGGGCTTTCTTTAAGCGGCATACCTTCCTTTCAGAACCTTCAACCTCAAAGCCAGGAGGTTGGAAAACATAGACTCCTTCCTGCAAATGCCCATGAAGAAAAGCTGTCTTAATATCAAGCTGATGTACCTCCCAATGAAAAGGAGCAGCAAAGGCAATAAAAATCCCTGATAGTAGTGATTCTGGAAGTGGGGGCAAAAGTCTTCTCAAAGTCAATGCCCTGCTGCTAGGCATAGCCCTTAGCAACAAGATAGGCTTTGTAATGGTCCATTGAACCCTCAGCTTTCCGTTTAATCTTATAAACCCACTTAGTTCCAATGGCATTGTTGCCTGGAGGCATGTCACATAGCTCCCAAGTGTTATTCTGATAGATAAACTCCAATTCAGCTTTCCATTTAATCTTATAAACCCACTTAGTTCCAATGGCATTGTTGCCTGGAGGCATGTCACATAGCTCCCAAGTGTTATTCTGATAGATAAACTCCAATTCAGCTTACATAGCCTTCAACCAACATTCATTCTAAAAGGCATTCTTATGGCATAGTGGTTCTTCATTGCATGTTGTAGCAACCAAATTAGCATGCTCTTTCCAGACATCTACTCTAGTATGGGCTAGCAAAGGAGTAGCTGTCTTTTAAAGTGTCAAGGAGCCAACGGGGGACCTTTTTGGGCTCCTGTATTTCAGCTCGCTCCTGGTCAAGAGCCCTATGCACAATATCCTGATCATATCAGGCTGTAAATCATGCTGAATTTCAGGCTGCGCATGTCGCTGCAAATGACCAATAGAAGAAGGAGCAACCTCAGATGTGACATCATCATGAGAGTCTGACGGAAACAAAGGCATCAAGCTGTCGAAGAGATTTGGGGCATCAACAATGGGCTGTTTTTGACAGTCCAGCAAAGGCAGAGTGGAAGATTCATCAAACACAACATCCCTACTGACAAAAACCTTGCCAGTGCGGGGCTGATAGAGCTTGTAGCCCTTGCTCTCGGAGCTATACCCAATAAAAATGCATTTGACAGCTTTATCATCCAACTTTGTGCGTGTCTGCGAAGGCACATGTGCATATGCCAAGCATCCAATCCTGAGCTTATGACCTGTCCATGCCTCATAAGGTGTAATGGTCTTCAATGCCTTGGTGGAACATCTGGTCAAAATGTAATTTGCACACATAACGGCATCCAACCACAACTTGTTAGGCAAATGCTTGCCTTTCAACATACACCTGGCCATCTCCATGATTGATCTATTCTTTCTCTCAGCCACAGGATTCTGTTGAGGAGTGTAAGGCACAGTGCATTGATGATGTATGCCAAAAAAATCAGCAAATTCCTTTGACATATACTCTCCCCCCCTATTTGTATTAATGTGGGCTATTTTCAGCCTGCTTTCATTTTCTACCGAGGCAATAAAATGTTTAAAGCATGCAAAAACCATAGATTTAGATTTCAAGGCAAAATTTGAGCTGCAACCCGCATGGGACCACAAACATCACTATGAACCAAATAGAGCTTATGAGATACGCCAACTCTACCATCCTTGGGAAATACAGAATGGTACATTTTACCAAGCAAGCAAGCTTGCATTTTAGCAAGATCAACAACCATACCTGTTAGAAACTCGCTGTGCCCACCTGTGAACCCCCGATTTGAGGGGACAAGGGGCAATGAGAGGTAGGAGGGCTGGGAAAGAGAGAGACTCAGGCTGACATCATAGGCAACCAGCACACGGGCTGGTTGCTGCCTGCAACAGCAGAGAAACACGGGGCCTTGGGCCTCACTTGGAGGCGCCTGCAGGTGCATAGACTGGCTGCACAGGGCACCCTTAAATAGGGGCCTGTGGTAGGCCAAGTCGGCCCAACCAGGGCCACCGACCAGGGCCAACCCTGGTCGGATTTCCAGGGCCATCTGGTCGGCCACCAGACAAGGTACCGACCCTGCTGGTCGGTCAACCCAAAGGGCCTGGGCAGTGCCTATAAAAGGCCCACTTCTTCAGTCATTCCAGCATCCAATGCAAGACTGAAAGCCTCCTTCCAAGGCTGTGCTGTGCACTCAGAGCTGGTTCAGTTTGTGAGAGAGAGTTCCATCAGTTTTCCCCAGCACTTCGCTGAGTTTTGTATTGCTCCCTTGGAGCCAATTTATGCATCTGAGTTGAGTGTGTGGAAGAGTTGGAGAGATCTTGGGTGAAGGTTTGAGTGATTCATTCCCTCCTATTCTCTAACATGGTATCAGAGCCATAGGCTCTCAACTTTTCTTCATCAAAGCACTCTCTAAAGGAAGGAGTCCCTTGGCAGAAAGGCGATTCTGTTTTCAGCTCAGGCTAGCACGGGAGATCAGTACATCTTTGTTGCTTCAGTTTTTCAGTTTGCTATTCACCGACATGGATCAGCGTTCAGAAGCCTCTACATCCATTGCTCATCCTTCCTCCTTCTCCAGTCATCTTCCTTCTTCATTTATTCCCAATTTTGGTGAAGCTGGAAAGCTCGATGGGACGAACTATCCAATCTGGAAAGTCAAGATCCTATGCCATCTGTTGGCACGGAAGCTGTGGAAGATAGTGATTGGGACCGAGGAGAAGCCAGAGGACATTGTGGACAAAAGAGGTGAAGTTCTAGTTGAAGCAGATGCGGATGAACTCAGTGCATGGGAGGAGAGGGATGCTCAAGCCTTAGCAATGCTTATTGGCACGACAGCAGATGCTGTGATTCCTCATATCTAGTTGACAGAGACGTCTTCAGAGGCGTGGGCCATACTGAAGGAGCTGTATGAAACCGATAATACAGCCCGTATCATTACTCTTCAGCATCAGCTTTATAATCTTGATATGAATGAGGGTGATAGTGTGCATGATCATCTGACAAAGGTGAAAGTCGTGCGGGACCAGCTCGCAGTGGTTGGTCAAAAGGTGGACACGAGTCAATTGGCGTTGCTCACACTCCACAAGTTGCCACGGAGTTTCAAAAGTTTTGTGACTACGATCACTGCGGGTCAACGGACTAAGCCAATCACCTTTGAGGAGCTTGGCCCACTCCTGCTTCAGGAGGAGGCTCGAGAGAAACTCTTTACGCAAACCGACGAGAAGGCATTAGTGGCCAAAGACAAGCCTGGAAAAGGCAAGCCAAAGGAGTCCAAGAAGTCACAAGACGCTGACCGCAAGAAGAAAATGAAGTGCTATTACTGTGAAAAGCTTGGCCACTCCACCAAAGAATGCCGAAAGAAGAAGGCAGATCAGAAGCGGAAGAGAGAAGCCAAGAACAAAGAAGAGCCTAAGAATGATTCTGCCAATGTGACGACTGGACAGTTGTTTTTAATCAGTGAACATTGTTCAGCATATTCAGTCAGTGAAGGTAAAGAGGGTTGGTATGTTGACAGCGGTGCTTCCAAGCACATGTCCAACAGAAGGACTTGGTTCAAAACCATGGAAAGTATACACCCGGATTCCAAAGTTTCTGTCGGGGATAGCCGGACGTGTCCAGTGAAGGGCATCGGTAGCATTCCTTTCATTACAACCACGGGTGAGGAGAAGAATATCTCTGAAGTACTTTATGTACCCAACCTTTGCAAGAATTTACTGTCTGTAAGTCAGATGGACAAAAACAACATGGCAGTTCTCTTTCAAGATGGCAAGGTCACCGTGACATCCAAAGCAAATGGACAGATGGTGGCTCAAGGAGTTGAAGAGAACGGACTGTACCGTCTCAGTGCAATGTTGGTTCATGAAGACAACAGAAAGTCCAAACTTGGCATGAGCGCTTCGGTCATGTCAGCTATGGAATCTTGGCTGAAATGTCAAAGTCAAAGATGGTGGATGGACTTCCACCAATTACAGGCAAGGATGATGTCTGTAGGGCTTGTCTAGAAGGCAAGCAGCACAGGGATAAGTTCCCACAAGAGGCCTCGTTTCGGGCCAGCAAACCACTTGAGTTAGTTCATGCCGACATTTGTGGCCCAAAGTCTACAGCATCGTGGGCAGGATCCAGGTACTCACTTCTCTTTGTGGATGATTTCAGTAGAATGACCTAGGTATATTGTTTGGCTAAAAAGTCTCAGGCTTTCGAGAAGTTCAAGGACTGGAAGACCAGAGTTGAAAAGGAGACAGGGGAGGATTCAAGACATTCCGCACAGACAGGGGGGGAGAATTCACCTCAAATGAGTTCAACACATTTTGTCGCATGCATGGGGTCAAGCGACAACTCACCACAGCACATACTTCTCAGCAAAACGAGGTAGCAGAGAGGAAGCATAGAACCACCACAGAGACAGGGCTTGCTATGCTCCGAGGGAGAAACCTTTCTAAAGCCTATTGGAGTGAAGCTATCAATACAACCGTACACATTCTCAACAGAACCAAGACGAAGGCCGTCAAGGACAAGACTCCATATGAGGCATTTTATGGTAAGAAGCCCTCTATCACTCATCTTCCCATTTTTGGTTCTAACGCATGGGTGCATGTGCACAAGGAAGACAGGACCAAGCTCGATTCCTGAAGCAGAAAATGTATCTTTGTTGGGTATAGCGAAGAATCCAAGGCCTATCGACTCTTCGACCCAGTAAAGAAGCGGATCCTTATCAGTCGAGATGTTATCTTCGAGAAAAAGGAACCTGAACCCCAGGAGGAGCCTCAGATTGAGAGGAGGAGATTATTCAATCCCCGAACCCATCCCGCCCCAGGTTGACCATCCAAGAGGTGGCAAAATCAGAAGCTGATGTTCCACAAGATACTCAGGAAGAACAGGATGTTCCAGAAGAAGTTGCAGTTCCTCCTCCCACTGAGAAGCAGAAGAGGTTGCCCCAATGGTACCTAAGGACATTGGAAGCGTCTCGGGTCACCGAATTACCTGAGAGTAGCAGTTCCGGATTGCGTCGGTCCCAACATCTTCAAAAGACCCCATCTGTGAATTTTGCGTTGGTGGCTCAGATTGACGAGCCAAGGACCTTCGAGGAGGCAAAGGACAATCCAAAATGGCAGGCTGCCATGCAGGCAGAGACTTAGTGGCCAGGCCCCCGCGATGGAAAGTCATCGGCACTAAGTGGGTACACAAACTTAAATACAAATCAGACGGCAGCTGGGATAAGTATACCAAGGCTACTAAGGCTTCTAAGGAATAATGACCCGTTTCACTAAAAGAGCAATCAAGGCATGTGCTTTAGCATCAAGTCAATCCCACTAAATCTGCTCCTGAGTAGGAGGCAAGGTACCTGCAGTGGAAGATGCAGCTGCACCAGAAGTAGCATTAGACCCATCACCAGATGAGTCTGAGGCGGTTGCAATTGTACCAGAGGCATTGCCAGAAGCAGCATTACGAGTCTGCCTGACCTCAGTGCCTGAAAAAATATTCCACGAATTCTTGGCAACCAAAACATGCCCCATCGCATAGGCCCACATGGGGTAATTTGTGCCATCAAGCTTGTCCTCAGTCCCAAGCATCCCAAACAAATCATCCTTGCTACCAGCCATAATGCTGAAATTCAAGGCTCCCATTCCTGAGCCTCCAGGCATTCGTTCTACCAATGGCCTTCGCCCAAACAAAGCAGACAGGTTTTTGGGTGATTCTGGCAAAAGCACCAACTGGCAATGCAAATGAGAGGAGGGCAACCTCTCAAAACCCAAAGGCAAATTTCTGCTCAAGCTTCAAAGCTTTTTCACTGCAAATGCTTGGCTGTCTCAAGGTGTACCTGCTGTAAAAAATTCCCAAAAGGCAACACAAGGCCTTTCCACAATGCGAATGAAGTAAAGAAAGGAATGTCTTGCAGGAATTGGAAAGAACCAATACAACAGGGGCTTACCCAATGATGTAGCAGAAAAATACAGCAGGGAAAATGCTCCTGAAAGGAGGGTTGGAAGGGGCTGCAGGGCTGCTGCAGACACGCCTGCCCTGACCCTGATCCATGGAGTTACTGCTGCTAAGGGCTAGAGGACTAGAAGACTAGGATGAAGAATGAGGCCAAGGGACTGGCCTTATATAGGCTTTTAGGGCAGATTGACTGACCTGGTCGGCTGGTCAACTGTCACGGGCATCCTCAGCCCGTGGCATGCTGGACTACCACGTGGGATTGCTCAGTCAACACGCAGCAGCCACATCAACCGGCTGCCACGTGGACAGCCACCCAAGCAACAGCCAGATCAGCAAACCGTACAGCAGGCACATCAGCAGGGTGCCACGTCAATGATGACATCAACAAAGGTCGGCTACCACGTCAACAGCAGCAGGTCGGTGAACAAGAGCAGTCTGGTGGGTGGGCAGACATATGCCTGGTCGGTCAGTTTGAGGCCCAATGGGGGCCATAAAAGCAGCCCCCTTGGCCTTCATTTCTCATCCACTCCTTAGGCTTCAAGCCTTCAGAGCAGTAGAGCCAGGCTTCCCCGCAGCAGACTAGCAGGGTGCCTCAACCTCTCGAGGGATCTATTGAGGATTCACCTCTCTAGTTTGCTTAGTCTTTCCAGTTTGCAGTTGAGGGTTTCAGCCCCTCCATACACTTGTATTCAGCCCTCTGTTTTTGTTTTTTTTTTTGGGGCGGGGGGGGGCAGATATTAGCCCTTTGGGCATTCATACATTTCAGTTATATATTCCTCTTCGGAGGTCCAGTACATTTCTCTCCCTCTAATTCTCTCAATCACATCCACAGCATCACTTTGTGTATTGAGTGCATCATCTTGCAGTTGAAGTTAGTATTGAGCAGGAGAGAGAGTGAGGATAGTCTATCTCCCACTACATCAACGCTGACCGTTGACTAGGTCGGTCAAAAGTCAACGCGTTGAATTTTTAACCAAAAACTGAAACCCATGTTGTCTAACATGCGCTATCTTCTGAGGCTTCCTAGCAGTATTTGATGGTGTAGGAAGCATGCCACAGGCTGTGGATGCCCGTGACCAATAAATGATGAGCAATATATTTTGTCCATATCTGAAAAAGCTTATCATCGTGTTTTGTTTTGTTTTCAAGAAAAGTACTTCATTAAGTATGAATAAAAACCGCAGAGCAAGCTCAAGTGCGGGTGTACATGTTGAGATATCGAGCTCCACTCATGATATGCCAGGGTGACCGTTGTGCATTTATGTCACCGACTTGTTAGCTACAGATGCGGTTGGTACACCGCCCATGAATAATAGCTGAATGACAGCTATCTTTATGTACTCTAGTTAGTGGCTCAGTTAGTATGCCACCTAGGTTAGTTGAGTTTGGTTTGAGACCCACATATAGGGTTCATCTATTCCTTTTTG
Organism: Dipteris shenzhenensis; assembly: GCF_047967505.1. Lineage (NCBI taxonomy): Eukaryota > Viridiplantae > Streptophyta > Polypodiopsida > Gleicheniales > Dipteridaceae > Dipteris > Dipteris shenzhenensis. The sequence goes on along the minus strand of NC_141596.1, from coordinate 6,746,582 downwards.
TAAAAGAGAGAGTTTTTTGGCTTTCACAACTAAGAAGAGGAAAACTGTTTTCAGCCCCCACCTTTGTGTGTATTCCCCCATTGTGTATGTGAGAAAGCTGAAAGTGAGACTCCTTACCTCTCTCCCACTCTCTTCACATGGTATCAGAGCTCGGTTCATGGTAAGGAGCTCAAGGAAGCAAACCAAGTCCGCAGTGTCTTGGTAAGAGGATCAGAGTTGCTTTCCTTTCTCGAGTTTGGGAGCAAATCTCTGCAGGTAGCATAGCCGAAAAGTGCAAGAGTGCACTGTCTCATATTGAGACGCCCTTTGCGGTGCAACGAGAGGGTAGTATATGCTACGGGTAAGGACGAAGCCCTAGATGACATTATTTTTCTGATTTGAGGCCCTTTTGGTGGCGGAAGTTTTTTCGTAAGCACTCAAAAAAGTGACCTGTTTTGGTTGTGCAACCATTGTTCTGCAGGTCGGTGAAAAGCTGCCGCAGAAATTGCATCGTGTGCCTATGCGCAGAGATATTAGGAGTGACAATATCATTCTTATAGCCTGATGATGCAAAATCGTCACTAGGAAGTGACTGTGTGGTCAAATATCACTTTCGTCAATTTTGCAGATTTGCCTCGTGAGGCAGAAGTTGTGTTTTTTTGCAGTGATAGAATATTTTGCAATGTCCTGTAATGGCGTCTGACTCTCTTTCACAGATTGTCACTGAAAAGCTTAACAAGAACAACTTCCAAGCATGGAGGTTTAGAATGACAAATTTCCTTATGGGAAAAGGCTATTGGGAGTTCATTACAAGAAATGAAGAAGAACCAGTTCTTCCTAATGTTCCCAATCAACAGGAAATGCAGGCATTTAAAGGCTGACATGAGAGAGTCAGAAAAGTTATGTACTAGCTGTCTATCAATATCTCAGATTCTATGATTGTGCATATTCAGGATGCAAGCATGCCAAAGGAGACGTGGGATACTTTGGCAAAAATGTACAGCACAAATACGCAAGCCAGGAAAATGCAGCTCAAGCAGGAGTTGCACAATGTGCAGAGAGAAAATATGAGCATCAATGACTACCACATGAAGGTGAAGAAGATTGCAGATGCACTTGCTTCCATTGGGTCGCCAATGGAAGATGATGATTTAGTTTCTGTGACCTTAAATGGTCTAGGAAAGGATTATGCACAGTTCCGGACATCCATTGCCGTCCATGAAAAATTTTCTGATTTTGAGGAGTTGATTGCTCTCCTAATTTCTGAAGAGCAGAGAAATGGTGATGCATCTTCTTCAGGAGGAACTTCAAAAGAAACTGCCTTCTACTCAAATGCTGGAAGAGGTAGAGGCAGAGGTAGAGCAGGCCGATCTAGAGGCTGTGACAGAAATCACAATATGCAGCAAATTCAAGAAAACCAGTATACACTTGGCAAATAACCCAATCTATCATGCTAGAACAAAGCACATTGAGGTGCATTACCACTATGTGCGGGAGAAGGTTCTAGTAGGTTTTATTGATCGAGTTTATGTCAGCACAGAGGATCAGGTAGCTGACATATTCACGAAGGCATTGGGCACAAAGAAGCTGCGCAAGTCTAGGAGTGTTGAGATATCGAGCTCCACTCGTGATATGCCAGAGTGACCATTGTGCATTTATGTCACCGACTTGTTAGCTACAAATGCGGTTGGTACACCGCCCCTGAATAATAGCTGGATGACAGCTATCTTTATGTACTCTAGTTAGTAGCTCAGTTAGTATGCCACTTAGGTTAGTTGAGTTTGGCTTGAGACCCACATATAAGGTTCATCTATTCCTTTTTGTAAGGGAGAGTTTTTTTCCTTTCACAACTAAGAAGAGGAAAACTGTTTTCAGCCTCCACCTTTGTGTGTATGTGAGAAAGCTAAAAGTGAGACTCCTTACCTCTCTCTCACTCTCTTCACAGTACATCATGTCAAGCATGAGGAAAAAAAAAAACAGCTCAGAATGAGCAAACAAAAATCCCAGATGGCGGCTGAAAATGCCACCTCATCCCTGAAGGAGTGTCAAAGAAGAAAGGATGACTTGATTGTATACAACCGTAGCTTTATCAGGAGTTCAACCTATAACTTTAAGCTGACACCAACACAAGTCAAATATCCTATGCATTGAAAGAAGCTATTTGCATCACTGTATGGCTCCAAGTTTGTGGTGTGTGTGTAGACAACACATCACTCAAGTATGTCTGTAATACTTTAGATTGGTGTGGCTGTAAGGCTAATCGCTTTGAGTTTATACATGAAGAGGAACCATTAATGTGGTGACTGAGACATTAAGTTGCATGGCTTGATGCTCTACATGAGTTCACTAAGATCTGGATCTTTCGATGCCTTAAAGGCCAATATGATTACTTCAGCAATATTTGCCAGGAGGTCTAGGTAAGCAATAAGGTGGTTTAACTTTAAGGAGAGAAATCCAAGATCATTATTCCATTTGAAACGGCCTCTTGTTCCGAAAGGATACATTTTGCATACCAAACACCCACGAAGCAATTTAAAATTCCTATTTCGAGTTTTTTTTTTGGCAAGAATCCTATTTCAAGTGTGTTGACACCCCTTCGTGCTAGACATCTTGGTATGAAACGTACATTGTCTTTGGCCTAAGATGCAGATTGATATCGAACGTTACTAGTAATGTCAAGTCCATAGGCGGAACTCTTCAGACAAGGTGGCTTGCTGCATCCATTGGAAATCCCATATAAGAAATGAGAAAGCATTTCCATGGATTATTTGGTTGGATTGCCACAAGCCAACCGTGGATGTGATGCCATATGGGTGGTTATGGATAGAACGATCAAGATGGCCAGGTTTAATCCAACAAAGACTACAATATCTGCTCCACAACTGACACACACGTTTGTGGAAAGGTTAATTAGTGTCTATGGGTTCCAGCTGATGGGCTCCAAACTACATTGATGGAGTCAAGATCTAGTAACATAATGCACCTCCTATGGCTGCTCCAAGTGCTTCTCCAGGCTGCTGACCAGATGAAGGAACTACTAGGAGACATGTGGAGGGAGCCCCCTTACATACGCAGCACCCCAATGAGCTCACATTGGTGCACTATGCTGACCTTCTGAAGGGGCTCTCCCCTCATGGATGATGGACCAACCTGTTTGATATGACTGCCCCACGATATGAGGAGGCAAAGGAGGGTAAAGGTGCTGCAGGCGTCATGCTGAGACTGCCTGCACACGCTACAGGTTGCACAGAGCACTGAGCAGCATTATTGTGCGGGGCGACGGGCTGCTCGAGGCACCCTGACAAGTGAAGGTACGGAAGTCGGCAGATCTCAGTTATTTGCCAGTCCAGTCGGCCACCTGGCTTGTACAGACTCTGTAGAATTTTCCAGCCGGCCCTATGCTGGGTCATTTGACTGGCGGCCATCTCTGGCTGTGCCCGCGGTGGAGGAATACACTGAGGTTATTTGGCATTTTGCTACAGCGAGCATTCTCTGATGACACAACCGGCCGACCTCCCTGCTAGAATCTCCAACAGGGATTGATTTTTCAAGATACATCCGAGCAAGCGAGTTTGTTGTTTTAAAAACAACTGATCTTAGCACCGAAGGGAAAGCAGTTCAGACATTTCCAATCTCCTAAAACGGTCACATGTGGTGATGAGGGCTGACTCTGCAATGGTCTCAACTCGTAAAGGTGAGAATTCGACATTGGAAGATTGGTGCCATCATTCTAAACTCCGAAGACTCGTTGACATTGCCCCAAACCACCACTGTGCAGCAAGCCTTCGATGCGTACGATTCAACAAATTGAGAGGCGCAGAGCTAGTGAGTCCTCGGAGCAGAGATGCGCTTCTTGAGGCAAAACGTTGACGTGGGACGGGGTTGGATTGTGTGAGGAAAGGGCGGGGGGGGGGGGGCGAATACCTGACGTATTTTCTGTTGAAGCGGTCCATGGGGGAAGTCTCGAAGGAGGTAATCGAGAGAGGACGCATGGGGGAGCTAGGAAGGAAAGAAGGAGATGGGTAAGGGAGGTGCAATTGCCATAGCTGCTGCCGCTGCTCGTGCTTGGGCTTCTGTTTGCGCAGAGGATACTACTAGCATGCCTTGAAGATGAAGACGATGGACCTGGTTGGGTGTGAAGGAGCCCTCCATTCCGTCAACCGGGTCGTCCTCACACGCACTGCACATCCAGTCTTACTAAGGGCGCGTTCACCCCGGTCGCGTCATGTTCAGACCACCTGGAGGACTAAGGGTCCACTTTCAGTCAGATGGCGTGCATCGAGTCCCTCTAGTGGATTGGATTCACGGGTTGAAAAGTGTAGCTTTCCCTCAAATGGGCGACCTCTGATGTTCGGGTGCAATCCCTTTAGTGGATTGGATTCGCGGGTTGAAAAGTGTAGCTGTCCGTCAAATGGGCGAACTCTTGATGTCGGACAATCGTTTTGCAAAACCCAGTCTGAGTCCTCTATTTTCGTTCCTCCAGCTGCGAGGACGCACGTTCCCACCGGACTCTTAGCATGTTCAGGTGGGTGGTTTGAACCTCTGTTACCTCGTCCACCTTGAAATCTCTCTCTCTCTCTCTCTCTCTCTCTCTCTCTCTCTCTCTCTCTCTCTCTCTCCCCCTCCAAGGATCAATTGACCACTTGGGCCTAAGCCTGTTCACGCATGAGGAATGGTTTGCAGACCACCCTGTCCCTGACAAGGCTAACCCTACTCCAGAGTAGAGACCGGAGTCCTCCAAAACCGCTAAAATATGGCATCCAACTTGGTTTGCAGCCTATCCCCTTCGTGTGAACAGGCTCTAAGTCTAACTTTTAGTTTTTGATTTGTATCTCATGGACTCGTTTCAACCTCCTTAGATTCTCTCTCTCTCTCTCTCTCTCTCTCTCTCTCTCTCTCTCTCTCTCTCTCTCACACACACACACACACACAATGTTCACCACACAAGAACCATTATACCAGCAAGAGACGAAATTATGGCGAAATCCAACATAAGGGAAATGATTACCTAAGGAGCTTTATGGAATAAAGGTTCATGGACAACATCTCTCCAATACAAAATAATGAACCCCCCATCAAGTCATATATGAGAAAGGATTAAATAGAGGATTACATTTCCAACAACAAGAGGATTGAAGTCACATGTAAGCAATCTTCAATCTACTATTTGGTGGCCTATATCGTTTTGACCTCGTTTGATTTTAGCCTAGCTTTCATACACATCCAAATCACAGTTAAGGCTATATGAAAATAACCCTTCAATGTGTTTTGCTACTTTTGTGCATCTCCTAATCTATGAATTTAATAGTGCAAATTGAACACATGTTCAAATAGGCCTCTGAAATCTAAGACACACCATAACATTTCAGCAAGTCCAAATTAAGCACATGTCAAGGTAACTAAGGTCTTATAAGCCAATACCATCATACCACTACAACGAGGACCTCAATAATTGCTGCATCAAGAGGAGCTTTGTAGAAGCTACATAATCACAAATATGAACCCAGAAGTACCCAATGGAAAGCACTTTCTTTTTACATATATTTCCTTACTATACAACCTAAAGGCGATGTTGAGAATCCAATAGCAACAAAGGCACAAGTTGATTAGAACAAGAACAACAAATATACAATGCATCTAACCAAGCAAAATGTGCATGAAATTATGTTGGGAAAATTGAAAGGAGGAAACTTGAAAAGAAACCTAGGACATGTTGACATCAATATATGATGCCAATAATACTTTAAGACCACTAACACTAACAAACGTAATAAAAAATTACAAATGAATGCGACTAGCCATCCCTTTATGCGAAGGGGTAAAAGGCATTCATAACACTCAACTGACCACAATCTAGCATGAAGAGCTTACATAGTTGATTGTTAAGTAGTGATTATGTCCAAAGTATTGACACTTGATGGTCAACATTGTTGATTGAGAACACCACCAATAAGAAATTGAAGCTAGAAAAAGTTTTCGAAATGGATAGAGGCTAGTAGAGGAGAGTGTGATCCAAATGGCAAGCAATATGGCACAAAAGTGACAATTCAAATCTATGTGATACTTGAATAACAATTCAAAATGCCCACCTCAAGGTAATCACTCTTTGAAAACCCATACAATATGTACGAGCAAGCATGCATTTAAGATACTCCTATGTTAAGATCTGTATTTTTATGTAATCATATACTCCTTTCCATGTCTCCATGTTTATCCCTTTCCATGTCCCATGTTTGGATGCTACACTTTTTTCTTCTTCTTTTTTTTAACAGTTAAATGCCGATTGCCATACATTTTGACAATAAGAATGTATGGCAATCGGCATTTAGTTGGATGCTACACTTACGGGTGACGGGATGCTACACTTACGAGAGAATTGATTATTAGGGGTGACTGGATGCCACACTTAAAGTTCCCTCTACATGTTTACGTTAAATTTTTATATCATTTCATGTATGTAAACCAAGGTTGCTATGTTATATGTTTATAAAGGTGACTGCCCTAAGATGCTAGCATTGAAAGATATATGATCAAAGTCAAAGGTCAATAATTCAATGCCATCACAAGAAGATAGATGACCATTAAAAAAAAGAATGCCATCAAAAGAAAAGACTAGACAATTTGAATGGCTATAGCAACAACAACAATCTAAATATTGTTGACTAGGACTATATAATCAATACCTATGATGTTGATCATGCTAATGACATGACAATCAAGAAAAAGCAAATCATCCAACAAAATGTTCATTTCAATTGAGATCTTTTCCAAGAAGAAGATACAACAAGTACATTGTTTAGAAAATCCATACGAGAGTAATATATTTGATTATCGCAACTACATGGTACCTTCCCACCATAAAGAATGGCATTGGATTTCATCCCCTCTTCCTTTAGACACTACATATGCTTATTGCTTTTGCAAACATCCTCTATTTTTAACTAAACATGCAAATCCAAAATAAGGAAAAACAAGTGCATGCAAGCGCCCACATATACACACATACAGAGAGAAATCTCTCTCTCTCTCTCTCTCTCTCTCTCTCTCTCTCTCTCTCTCACTCGCCCTACTTTGGCTTTGCTGGAAACTGCCTTTTGGTTCGAGTTTTCTAAGAGCAGCCCGTGGGCTTTTGGTGACATTCAATAGCCACTTGTGCCTTACATTGTGACTTGATACATGTCCTTCAAATGTGGAGCTCTTTTTAGGTGGTATGAAAGGTGCCTCAGCTTGGTGGTGTAGCTCTATCTGGTGGCGTAGTAGAACTCTTTAGCCTTTACAAACCCCTAAGTCCAAGAGCCCTTTCTCTTGCCTTAGCTTGAGCCTGGTCTCTTTTCTCCCTTCCTTTTTCCCTTTTCCTCTTCTTCCTTTCCCCTCTTCCTTTAGACACTACATATGCTTATTGCTTTCAAACATTCCCTATTTTTAGCTAAACATGCAAATCCAAAATAAGGAAGAACAAGTGCACACAAGCGCTCAGATATACACACACACAGAGCAAAATCTCTCTCTCTCTCTCTCTCTCTCTCTCTCTCTCTCTCTCTCTCTCTCTCTTTCCCTACTTTGGCTTTGCTAGAAACTGCCTTTTGTTTTGAGTTTTCTAAGAGCATCCCGTGGGCTTTTGGTGGCATTCAATAGCCACTTGTGCATTACATTGTGACTTGGTACCTGTCCTTCAAATGTGGAGCTCTGTTTAGGTGGTATGAAGGGTTCCTCAGCTTGGTGGTGTAGCTCTGTTTGGTGGCATAGCATAACTCTTTAGCCTTTAGCAACTGCCCCTCATTCCCTTCCCCCAAATCAAAGTAGGCTCATCACTTCTCCCTCCCCTATGCTCCCTTTGGACCCAGCCTTGATTCCTTACCCTCGGGTAAGGTCAAGGCCGAGGGCCCTCTCCCCCAACCCCTTCTTTGCTCCAATAGCCTTCTTCCTCTCCCCTTGCAAGACACGACCTCTTCTCAGGTACCAGGGGAAGGCGTTTCATCCTTCAAGCTATCCGCTCTGTAGTTACATGCTGAGGCTAGGGCCGTGGAGCTACCTTGAGATTCTAGACTTGTAGCTCATGCCTCTAGAGATGACAGTTTTGACTTTGCAACCCCAAAAAGGGTGATTGACTAGTGTGGTGGGATCCTGCATGCATCCTTTTCAGGTTCATCAGTTTGCCTCCACAGGTGTAGAGAAGTGGACTCCAACAATGTTCAATGCCATGATGGAGGACCAATTAATTGGATGATGGATGAGTGGATGGGCCTGCAAGAGCTGGATCTATAGCTTGCTTATGGGGCTTTTGCTCATTTCCAGCTTAGTTTTCCCCTAGAGGGGTAGGGCTCAGGTCCTACCACCTTAGGTGGTGCTTACACACCTGCATTATTGGACGCTTTAGTGGTGTACTTAGCTACTTGGGGTAGACATCTCCTCCATGCTGCACCAGGCATAGAAGGTTGGCATTGAGTCTTGCAACCTTGGTAAATTGGCACACAAACACAAATTACTCTCCTTCCAAACCCCATTTGAAGTCACAGAGGCTACCATCCATAGGCACCACATTATTTGAAATTTGGTAGGAGTTGCAGAGAGCATTGGTAGGATGGGATGGTAGATTTTCTCTTGATTTAGGATCACTACTTTTCAGTATAGCAGACTTTGGACTTCCCCACCACCTCCTTCCTCGGAGGTGTCCAAAGGTTTGGTCCCCAACAATATGTCATAGTGGAGAAGTTCGCATCTCACTCTCCTAGATAATATCCCTTGAGGTCTTTCAGTAGGGCAAGCTCATCATAGGTTGTGTAGTTTGGATGGGTCTTTGCATTGGTGAATCAAGGATCAAGATTCTGAACGTATATACACCTGTTGGTAGACAACACCGCCTTGCTTTTTGGAGGTGGTTGACAGAGAACCTACCAGATGTTGAATCCTGGATTGTTGGATGTGACTTCAACAACCTAGAGGTTCCAGATGACAAGCAGGGAGGAGCCTCTTTTGCAGAGATGGCAACAGCACCTGGGAGCAGTTCATTTTTTGTGGTTAGTGGTAGAGATCCCTGGAGGGAGGTGAGGAGGCAGAGTTTGCTAGGCTCCCCAACAACCTTCACTTTTCCTTTGGTCAGTAGAGATATGATGGCCTATTGGAATGCCTCTATAAATTTTATGTTGGGGAGTGGGTGCTTGCACATGGGCATTTTGGTAGGTACCACGACGTCAAATCATTCCCCGCCTCAAAAAGGGGATCTGTATCCTAGATGATCTCTTGCAACAAGAGGCAGAGATGCATTAGGTGAAGCCAGGATATGGAGGTAGCTAGTGGGGGGGCCAATGAGGGTTGGGTGACGGGTTGCAAATGCAATCCAGCAGAGAGCAGTCAGAAGTTGCAGTCTAGGTTCTTTGTTGGAGACATACTCTTGAGCAGCAGTGGGAGAGAGCACCTCTTGGATAAGAGTCCCCCCACTTTTTAGAGGGACCTCTTGGGTCTCTACATAAAGTGGGGGAACCTCATGCGTGCCCCTAGAAAGTGGGGGAACCTCATGAGTTCCTCCACAAAGTGGGGGGATCGCAAAAAGTCTAGGCTTTTACTATTTCTCTCTCTAGATCCTGATTTTGCAAGTATAATTTTCCCAGAGAGGATTTTGGCTATCCTGATCCTTTCAGATTCATCATACCATCTTTCAAGCTCAAGATATTACAGGAAGATTTTTGGCACTACTCTACACATACAATGATCTCATCTTCATTGCTCTAGACTGCACTTCTGACCCTATAGTTGTCACAGATTGAACATCGTTTCTTGATTTTGGGTGAAAGGGAGCTTTACAACATGTTGCGTGGTGATTTATTTCATGGAGTTGATGGTATCGAGGATTTTGTGGAGTAAGTTTGTTTTTGGAGTTTCGTGTTTTGGTTTTCTTTATGTTTTTCTAGTATTTTGCTCATGTTTTTGTGTTTGTGTACATGTTTAATCAAGCGATTGTCCAAGAACTACCATGTAGATATGTAGCATTTCTTGAAGGAGGATATGCATCCTCCTATGCGGGTTCATGAACCTCATGTGGTATTAACGTATGATCAACTCAAAAAGCATCTTCTTGATGATTCCGGTGGGTGGAATAGTTAGATGCGCATGTTTATGTAGGTTATTGACAATCCCAAGAGCATGGTAAGATTTGAGGTTTTTTGTTTATTTGAGATTATGTTTGCTTGTTTGCTTTGTTGTACTAATGTTTGTGGCTTTATTTTGCAATTTTGGTACAATCAGGATCGTGTGAGTTTGAAGGGTCTCACTAAGTTTGTTTGAACTATGATGGAGTCTATTGGCTTTTTTGCAAACATCAGTGACTGAAGTCTACTAGCTATACTTGCTACTACAAGGTTAGGTTTGTGTGGGGTGCCTAATGATGTTGATATGAAGGTTACTGGTCATAAGAGGGTTGATAGTTTAGTGAACTATGATAGGAGTGAGAGTGTGAGGGTGGATACTGCTTTGGAGTTAGTTGCTAACCTTTATGATGAGGATGGATGCTTGCAAAATTGTGAGTAGGTTTTGAAAAACAATTTGGGAGTTTATTATAGGAAAGTTGATGGTGTCGGTAAGAGGATGTTCGTTCTTGTATCTAGTGGTGGAGATTCTGCAGGTGTTGCTGTTTCTGGTGCATTTGGGTCTTCCTATTCCTATTTATGGTGGTGGTGTTGATGATCCTATTGGTGTTTCATCTCATTTTGGTGGTGTTGGAAAGTCTTATCTGGCTGCTATTGATCATGGTAGTGCTGTTGTTTGTGCCGATGTTTCAATTACTGTAACTATTGTTACTACTTCTGGTTTTTTTCGTGATGGTGGTTCTAGGATTGGTGGTCATTTACCGGTTGATACTAATGGTGGTCGTCATACTAGTAGCATTGTTGCTAGAGGTTGGAATTTGTATGACCCTATGGAGGATCATGTGTTTGTCAAGATGAGTGATGTTTCATAGATGGAAGAATTGTACCGGGTTGTTAATGGCAAGGCTAGTGGTTTGTCAATGGTTTTAGGTAGAAGTTTCAAGACTTGTGTTTTTACCTTTAATTTTGGTGGTGGTGGTTATGCGAAGGAGTAATATAGATAAGCTTATGGAGAATTGTTTTCAATTTTGAATGTATGGAGAAGAAGCTATAGTGGTAGTCAAAACTTGATGTATGCGCTTATGTCGCAAAGTTTTGGATATTATGTTTTTGATTAATAAAATGTAGTCATGTTTGTTGTCTATTGACTGAAATGGTTAATTTGAAATTTTAATTTACTTGTTTAATTTTATTACACTTAATGTGATTGTTTTAAAATATTGATTACAGTTAGGTGTCGTGATTTTGTAAGTTGCATTGTTTTTTCTATGTACGTGTAGGCTGGTGGTTAAATGAGTTTTCCAGTGGGGTCTCACTGGATATATAGGTAGTCATTTTTTGGGTTTTAGATGGTCTACATTGGATGATTGAGGTTGAATCTCAACCAACTGGCGACCTTGACGGTCAAGTGGTCTATGCACGTGAGGCCAACAAGGGGGTAGTGCAAAAAGTGAGGTAGAGTTTCCAATGAGACAGAAATGCTAATGATAGTCTTATAGCTTTAGACAAGGGCAACAATAGTTCCTATATGCAAAAAGCATGCTCAACAATTGTGGTCTACATTGGACAATTGAGATTGAATCTCGACCGACTGGTGACCTTGATGATCAAAGTGGTCTATGCACATGAGGCCAACATAGGAGTAGTGCAAAAAGCTAGGTAGGGTTTCCAATCAGACAAATTGGCTAATGGCAGTCTGTTAGCTTGAACTGGGTGTTGCAAAGTGCAAATGTAACAAGAGCTAGACAAGGGCAGAAATAATTCTTATATGCAAAAAGCATGCTCAACGATTGCAATGGAGATTGAGGCAGCTACTAACAATGCTAAGCATAGATATTTGGTAGGTCCTTTGGGGCTCGTGTAGCTAGAAGTTGAGGAGGCCAATGATTGGACTATTGGATCTTGAGACAATTAAAATTGAGGTACATCAGGGTCTAAGAAATCTCTCAAGGCTTCAAATATCAAGTCACTATACTCAGAGTGCACAAGGGGATCCTCCACATAAGGTCTCTATGTGGGGGTTAAAGGTCACTGTGCCTTTACCCCAGTTATGTACAATACTCAAACACATATATAAATGAATGAAAAAGAAGATTAGGGTGGTTCTGCACCCACCAAAACTTGTGGCTCTCTGTCTCTGTCTCTGTCTCTGTCTCTCTCCCTCTTCCACTCTTGCATTCGTTGAGAGCACTCTCAACTGGTATCAGAGCTTGAGTGATCTAGCTGAGCATGTGTGAATGCTTGGAAGCTCAGCAACTCTGTGGGAGGAAGGAGAAGCTTTGTGGGAAGCTTTGTGGGTGACTTTACTTGCATTTGAGTGTGCAGAGACCTTGGAGGAACCTTTGGAAAAGTCACTTTGGCTTTGCGAAGTGGTTTTGAGAGCATGTTAAGTGTTTTCAAAGAAAAAGTCGTTTTTTGAGCTTTTCCCTGTTCCGTTCGATGACAGAGACTCTGTATTGACTTGTAGAGGCAACTATTGTTTGCTTTTGGTGTCCACTTCACTTCAGGAGCTTGGAAACACCTTTCTTCTTGAATCTGGGATCATTTCATTGGATTTCTGACTCACTGTGTCAGTTTCTGCGTTTTTTGCTCGGGTGTTGGAACTCAAGTTTGGAGCAACCATTTGCAGATCTATCAGTTCCGATGGACTCAGGAGGTCCTAAAACTTCTATGTTGCTCATCATTCGCACTCCGGTGGAGTTTACAAACAACTCTGTTTCCAAAAACGTTTTTCAGTTCGTGTGTTGGACCCAGTGATTGAGACCACGGTTTCCAAAACCGTCTGTCCCATTGCGTTCCGGACGCCCAAAAACCCCTACCTGTCAGTTCTTGCGCGATTCGGTGGAGAATTTTCAGAGTTATAGATCTCTGTGTATTCGATTTCGTCTCTCTATTTTGCATTTTTCATTCTAAGGTTTTGAAACCTTAGATTTATACCACATGGCAGTGGATAAGTGTTGACTCCCATTTCTCACTCATCGGTTGGGATTTTGGAGTTCTGGCAGAAGAGAGATATTTGCAGATTTTCTTGCTGAGTTTGATTATGCAATGGCGCCCATGTTTTTAGGCATCTCAGGTTCTATTTTCAGTAGCGCTCCTTACCGTGGGACTATGAGTTCGTGAGCATACCTTATGCAGATCACTCTGGTTGCAGGTGCGCTCATTCGTGGTATGCAATGGGTTGCAGTGGATGATTTATAGGCCATTTGGATGCATTACGGTCCTTATTGGATGCACTGATAGGCCCAAATTGCCTTGTGGGATGCTATTTTTATGGACGCTTTGCACATGGATGCTATTTTATGCTGAGGGACAGCTTTGACACATTGCAAGTGATGCACTGATAGTGCTATGCTCTCTTGGATGAGATATTATTGATGCATATGCTAGTGGACGGTGTTTATGCTTGAGTCATTTGGCACTTATTGGCATTTTCTTTTGGGCCAGATTTGCTCATATGGATGCATAGTATATGCACATGAGTCAGATGCATCTTTTGATGCTTTGAGCTTTGAGTTTTGGTAATATTTCACTCTATTGTGGCATACACATTTGGGTGCACCTGGTATTTGGTGTGATTCTCTCTTGCAGGCACTAGCATTTGGGATTTTGTTTCATTTGCATCATGGCGTCCTCTTCCACGTCTGAAAAGGAGTTTTTCAACATTAAAAAGTTTGATGGGACAAACTTTTCTTTGTATTTCTCTTATGTTCATTGCCATCCTCATGGGATACCTTCCGTACAGCTATCAATAACTCTGCACCTAGTGGAGTACTGAAATTTGATGATGTTGTGGGTAGCTTGTTGGCTGAGGAGATTAGACGGAAGTCTATGGAAGGCAACAAGCAGGATGCAGCCTTAAATGTGCAAAGGGGTAGATCACAGTTCAGGGGGAAGTCCCAAGAAAGAGGGAAGTCTCGTAGCAAATCTAGGGTACGGAACATTGAGTGTTACCATTGTGGCAAGAAGGGCCATATGAAAAAGGATTGCTACAAGCTGAAAAGAGAGAAAAAGGATAAGAAAAAGAATGCAAATTGGGGTGCAAATCAAAAGGAAGAGAGTCCAAGGGAGGACAAAGGAAAAGTGAAGATCAAAGAGATCAATGCAGTCACACATGATAGTGACAATGACGTTCTCTTCATGTCCAGTTTATCTGCAGAGTTGCTTACCACTTCAGATGATGCATATTCCCAGGATTGGATTTTGGATTCTGGTGCTTCATTCCATGTTACTCCCCATAGGGAATGGTTCTCCACTTATGACAGTGGAAAGATAGGTTGTGTGCATCTTGGAAATGACTATGCATGTGACATAGTGGGAGCAGGTGACATAAAGTTTTCTTTTGCAAATGGGTCTGCATTTATTTTAAAACATGTGAGACATGTGCCTAAGCTGACCAAGAGTCTTATTTCAGTGGGTCAGCTAGATGATGCTGGTTTTCACACCACTTTTGGCTTTCAGAGTTGGAAAATTCAGAAGGGCTCTATGCTTTTGGCCAGGGGTGCCAAGTGTGGGACTTTGTATCCCTTACATGTATCAGGGGTATTTGATCATGTTGTTGCAATAACCGAGCAGCCAAGCACTTCTTTGTGGCATTGCAGGTTGGGGCACATGAGCCAGAATGGAATGAAACTCTTATGCCGTTTGGGTTATGTACCGCATTTGAGTTTCTCTGATTTTGAATTTTGTGAGCATTGTCTCTATGGGAAGCAGACTAAATCAGCCCATAAAAGAAGGGGAAAGAAAGAGTTTGAAATGCTTGATTTGGTGCATTCAGACGTATGTGGTCCCATGCCTACACGGCCATTAGGCGGGGCTGAATACTATGTGACATTCATTGATGATGCAACTAGGAAAGTGTGGGCTTATGCTATAGCTCAGAAGAGTGATGTGTTCCAGGTATTTCAGAAATGGCTGGCCTTGGTTGAGAATCAGTCAGGTAGAACGCTTAAATGCCTACGGACTGACAATGGTGGAGAGTGTCTCTCTCATGACTTTCAGCATTTCTGTGATACACGTGGGATTAAGAGGGAGCTCACATCCCCTCGTACTCCAGAGCAAAATCCAGTTGCAGAAAAGATGAACCATACCATTCAAGAAAGGTTGCAATGCATGCTTTCCAATGCAAGTCTTTCTGGTGGTTTTTGGGCTGAGGCAATGAAGACTGCAGTGCATGTGATCAATAGATCACCTAGTAAGAGTTTGGATGGTGGTATTCCTGAAGAGGCATGTAGTGGCAAGAAGCCCTCTTACTCTCAGTTGCGCATATTTGGGTGTGAGGCATATGCACATGTGCCAAAAGAGCTTCGAAAGAAGCTTCTAGGAAATGCATCTTTCTAGGTTATGGTGAAAGTGGAGAGATGGGCTATCGTCTCTGGGATCCAGAAGCAAAGAAGATCATACGCAGCCATGATGTGGTCTTCAATGAGAAGAAGATGCATAAGGCACCCATGAGGGATGTGGAAATGAGGAGAATCACTTTCCAGGATGTGAATCCACCTACATATGTTGATAGACAGCAAGCTGTCCATGCACCAAATGTGCAAGAAATGGTACCACCAAGTACTCCCATAGGTATACAATCAAGGGTAGATGATGGATCATCTATTGGTGGAAATGATGAGCCAAATGTGGCTGATATGCAGGTGGGACAGCAAGCTGAAATGCCCTTGAGAAGATCATCTAGAGTGTCTAGACTGCCTGATAGGTTTGTTCCAGGGGTAGACTATGTGATGCTTACTGATTGCAGGGAGCTTTCTTGCTACAGAGAGGCTATGATGCATGAGGATCAACGCAAGTGGAAGTATGCTATGCAATCAGAGATGAGTTCACTTATGAAAAATAAGACTTGGGACTTGGTTTCTTTGCCACATGGAAAGAAAGCATTGCCATGTAAATGGGTCTACAAAATGAAGGTCACAGGTGATGATGTGCCTAGGTACAAAGGCCCGTTTGGTTGCTAAAGGGTTCAAGCAAGAGAAGGGTGTGGACTTTGATGAGATATTCTCTCCAGTTGTGAAGATGACCACACTTAGATGCATGCTTAGACTAGTGGCAGTAGAGGATATGGAGCTTATGCAGATGGATGTCAAGACAGCTTTCTTGCATGGGGATTTACATGAGGAAATTTACATGGTGCAGCCGGAAGGCTTTGAAGAAAAGAGCAAAGAGCATTTAGTTTGCAAGCTGAAGAAGAGTCTCTATGGTCTTAAGCAAGTGCCTAGAGAATGGTATCAGAAGTTTGATGCTTTCATTCGGTCCCAGGGTTTTAGAAGGAGTGAAATTGATCACTGCCTCTACACTAAAAGGGCTAAGGATAATAGCCTGATAATCCTGGCACTATATGTGGATGATATGCTATTGGCTAGCAAGAATACTTATGAACTAGATGCATTAAAGGCCAAGTTGCATGAGGCCTTTGATATGAAGGATTTGGGACTTGCAGGTCATATTCTTGGTATGTGCATCACGCGTGATCGGAGTAGGAAACTCCTTTGGCTTTCACAAAAAGAGTATGTTACAAAAGTATTGCAGCGTTTCAATATGGAGGGGGGGAAGGCAGTGAGTACTCCATTGCCTCCATATGTGAAACTGAGTCATACAGATAGTCCCAAATTAGATGAGGAAAGGGCCATGATGGCCAAGGTTCCTTATGCATCAGCAGTTGGGAGTCTTATGTATGCTATGATAGCTACCAGACATTGCATTTGCAGTGGGAGTTGTTAGCCGATATATGGCTAATCCAGGAAAGAGGCATTGGGAGGCAGTTAAGTGCATCATGAGGTACATGAAGGGTACCAAGGAGATGTGCATCTGCTTTGGTAGAGGAGACATGCGTGTACTTGGGTACACAGATTCAAACTATGCAGGGCATGTGGATAGTAGGAGATTCACTTCTGGTTATGTGTTCGCCTTTGCAGGTGGTGCAGTGTCGTGGATGTCTCGCGCACAGAAGTGCGTTGCTTTGTCTATTACAGAGGCTGAGTATGTTGCAGCCATAGAGGGTTGCAAGGAGGCTATATGGCTTGATCAACTAGTGGGATATTTGGGGATTCATATAGGTGTACCGACATTGCATAGTGATTCCATGAGTGCTATTCAGCTAGCACGGAATCCGGTCTTTCATGCAAAGACCAAACACATTGAGGTCAGGTACCATTTCATCAGGGAGGTACTTGACGACAAGCGCATAGAGCTTGTCAAGGTTCATATAGATGATAACCCTGCAGATATGCTGACGAAGAGTCTACCTAGTCAGCGGTTTGAGTATTGTCGTGTATTGATGGGCATTGGATAGTATGCTCACTGGTTGTTCTCCCTTAAAGGCACATTGTCCTTTAAGTGGGAGGTTGTGGGGGTTAAAGGTCACTGTGCCTTTACCCCAGTTATGTACAATACTTAAACACATATATAAATGAATGAAAAAGAAGATTAGGGTGGTTCTGCACCCACCAAAACTTGTGGCTCTCTGTCTCTGTCTCTCTCTCTCTCCCTCTTCCACTCTTGCTTCCGTTGAGAGCACTCTCACTCTATAAAATAATGAAAAAGAAAGTCTCTCCTCATCTATTTAGCTAGAATGTCTAAAAGAAGTATAGGAACACAAGAAGTTGGATGCTTCAAAATGTGATATCTTTACCTAGGAAGCTCAGATCAAAAGCATGAGTATAGATCCCACCCTAGACTACAAGATGCACACACAAAATACTACAAGAGATCCAAGTACAAAAAACCATGGGCTTTTTTTAGTAGGGGAGTGAGGAGGAAACATGATCTATAGCTATACACTAAATGTATGAAAAACATATATACATCTTTACCCCTAAATGTTAGGATTAAGGTTAGGGTTAGGGATAGTCCCTTTCCTTTATAGTCCTTTTTACAATAGTGCAATTTGCACTATTCTTAACAAGATTCACACAAATTCATTACTTGTATTCGAGGGTTCAGAACTAATGGTTCGAATTTGGTTCTATGGTCTAGATTTGCATTAGTCCAGATCCACTGTCTAGCATCCAAATCACCCAAGAAGAGTACACAATAGGAAAGAATACATAGCTAAAAACTAATATATATATTGGTTATAGGAGAGAGTACTCGTCAAATTAAAAAGTAGAGTTTTCTATATGTATACCTTTCATGCAATCTGGTTAAAATAGCCTAAGTAATATCTATATCTATATTGTTTGTAGGAGATAGTACTCTCCAAATTTTAAAAATAGAGTTTTCTATATGTATACCTTTCATGCAATCTGGTTAGAATAGCCTAAGTAAATAATTTCTAAGATAACTTATTTTATTTTAACTATTTTTTGTAACTAACAGTAAATAAAAGTGTAGTTATTTATTTCATACACTTATTAATGGTCATCAGTACAAATGGCTAACTTAGTGAGGCTTACCATTACTGAAACGTCCAATAAGCCATAGGGGAACCATTCTAACCATGTAACAAACATGGTGAGAGATGCAAGAACACCATAATAGGAAAGATCCCAAAAACTACAACGTGTAGAATTTGAATTGAAAGAATGGAGTTGGGGGGGAGGGTAATAAGAAGGAAAGATAAGGGAATGGAACATGGGAAATGAAAGGAAAGGGATAATCCTAGAGAAAAGGTATAATCCCAAGGAAATTTTCACAAAGATAGTTAAAATTATATAAGGATTCTTACCTATTGTGAGACCCAAGGGAGTCATCACAATAAAGATCATACATTGAACCCTTCTTGGGAAGAACCTTTAAATCCTAGATTTAAAAAGATGAAGGTAAAGGTGGAACATCTCAGTATCTCACTAAAGCAACATTGAATGGGTTACGAGTGGGTTGTCTCCATAGTAATATCACCAAAAGGGAACACACAGGCTGGGGCAAGAGTAGGCCATCTTCATAACTATTCTCCCAAATGCATCACTAAATGAAAGCATAAATCGTATCTTTTGAAAGAAGAAGCAATGTAAAGATATAGGCCTTGGTACTAAGTGATGACAAATTATCAAAAGGAGTGTACATTATAATCATTGCCATTAATTATTCTCAATCAAGGGAGTACCCAAGATGGATGCAAGCAATAAAAGATAACACAAGGCAAGAAAGAGGGAGAATATGAACCTGAAGCTTGTATTCCAAACTTGTGCATACAACAATGAAGATGAAAGAGTATTAGTAGTAGTAGTTTTATGGAGCTAGGATTGGATGGAGGACGGTGATAGTGACGGTGATGGCAACTTGCATCCCTCGCATTTAGGCTCCCTCCACTCCCTCTCAAGCCTGTGTATGGTTCCTTCCCTGCGTCATTCTTGTCTCGCTCAACTCACACTTCGCCAAATATGACACTCATTGAGAATCCCTCATTCTGCATGCAAGATTGCCTCCTTTGGAGTCACCTCCTCCTCATGCATGTGAGGGTTGCATCCTTCGCAAGATGCATAGATTTTCTTTTAAGAAGGATGGTACAATAAGAGCTACTCCTAAATTAGAGCTCATATGCAGTGATGTCTACGGTCCCTTGAGGACACCTGCTTTTGGTGGTTATCTCTATTATGTTACATTCATAGATGATTTCACCAAGTATCCTTGGGTCTATGGTCTTAAGGCAAAATTAGAAGTGTTTATGCATTACATACACTTTTTGGCTATGGTTGAAAATGAGACAAGACTCAAGGTGGACACTTCGCACAGATAGAGGAGGGGAGTATATGTCTCATGAGTTTGAGGCATTTTTGAAGGAGAAAGGCATCATGCATCAGCTTACAGTGAGGCTTACACCTTAGTAAAATGGCAAAGCCGAGCACAAGAATCACACTCTTATGGAGATGGATAGATGCATGCTTACTAGTAAGAAGTTGCCTCATAGGTTTTGGCTCGAAGGCCTCATGTGTGCAAATTATGTTTTGAATCGAGCTCCCACAAAGGCTTTGAAGACAATCACTCCCTATGAGGCATGGCATGGGTGAAAGCCTTCAGTGGATCACTTTAGAGTTTTCGGTTGTGTTGCATATGCCCATGTGCCTGTGGAGTTTTGACATGTGATAGTGGCTATGCCCCTCACCCTCTTTTGGAAGAGACTACTTTGACCCTGACTTCACAAACCTTGCGGCATTTTCGCCGCTAGTAGACAACTTGACTGTGCTCTCCCAGATGAATGTCGAAGATGGATACAGAGATACTTGGACCTCTCCTGTTGGCTCCTGAGAAGGAACCCAAAGAGAAACTAGTGAATGAGGAAACTCCTATGCCATTGCCGATTATGGAGGTACATTTATGGAGGTAGCAGACTTGGAAGGGCCACAGATCGTGGTTTTTCCAACATCGGAGCAACATCTCCTAGCTGCATTGGACAAGCTTCAACACCCGATGCCTCATATGTGGGCTTCTTCTCTTTCCCCTTCAGAGAAAGAAAAAACCTTTTGGCAGCTCTTGGACAAGAGGGCATACAAGAAAAGAGGAACACGACCAAACTGCAACTGAGAAGCTGACCCAAGAGGAAGGCCAGTTGACCAATAAGATCTCGACAAAGGTGACACCTCCACCTCCAATGGAATAGAAGCAGGAAATAGATAAGCAGTGGATGCCAGAAAATTGATTCTAAAGGTTGCACCCTATCAAGTCATTGTAGGACAACTGTACAAGATGGGCAAGGAACAGGTTTTAAGAAGATGTGTAATGCCTCATGAGATCATGCCAATCCTGAGTGAAGTCCATGAAGGCATTGCAGGAAGACACTTCGAAGGGGAAGCCAGAGTAAGAAAAGTCCTCCTCGCAAGCTACTGGTAGCCATTACTTTGGGCAGATGCCTATGAATATGTCAAAGGTTGTAATGTATGCCAATGGACCACTAAACCCCAACATAAAGTCTTCAATCCACTAACAACAGTTGTTGCACAAAAACCATTTGAAAAATGGGGGATTGACTTGGGTCGCATCCATCCAATAGTAAAGGGAACATAGGCACGCTACATCATTGTCGCCATTGATTACTTTACCAAATGGCCTGAAGCTAAAGTAGTCAAAATGGTAGATGCTAGAAGCAGCACAAGTTTCTTATATGAGAATGTGATCATCTGTTCCAGATGCCCCATTGTTCTAGATGCCCCATTGAAATTGTGTCGGATAGAGGCACACATTTTGTCAATGTGTTTGGCTTTATGGTAATCCATAGAAAAAGCACACCCTACTACCCCCAAGGGAATGGACAGGTCAAATCCACCAACAAAATATTATGCATTATCATCAGGTAGGAGAACCACAATGTTCTGATTGGACAGAGAAACTAAATGCAGCCTTATGGTGGGCATACCGAACCACACTCAAGGTTAGTACAGGGAATACACCTTTTCAATTGGTGTATGGCCTTGAAGCTGTGGTCCCACTAGAATTTGTAATACCAAGCCTATGCATAGTAGTACAGGAACACATGGGAGATCATGACCCCTTGAAAGAAAGACTCTATCGATTTGAGAAGCATACAGAGACCAAATTAGTTACCTACCATGCCATGACAACAAAAAAACGCAGAAGAAAGGCATGGTTTGACAGAAATCTTAAAGCCAAAGGCATCAAGGAAGGTGACCTAGTCTTGTTATACAATGCCAAAGTACACAAGGGAAAACTCAAGTATCTACGTCAAGGACCCTATCGAGTAAGAAAGATGAATCCCATCGGAGCTGTGCTGCTAGAAACATTGGATGGAGTCCAATTCAACACAACCATAAATGGGAGTCAATTGAAGCGTGACTCCTTCAACACGCAAGCCATCCCTGATGATTTGGGAAACCCAAGTCTTCCTTAGTTAGGATTAGATTGTATCATGAGCACTCACTTGCATATGTACATCTTTGCACATATAAGTAGCATCAATTGATTTCAACCTAAGGCTCAGAAGTGATGCTTGAGTCCTAGCTGCCCTATGAAATCTCAACAACAACAAAAAATCATATAGTTAGTCCCTACCTAGTTACTAGGTCACGTGCATTCGCTTAGACACATAGTCGATTGCATGAATAATTATGCCACACAAGGCATTTGTAAAAATAAGATCCCTCACAAACACACACAAATGTCATACCTACATGCCAACTAATCTAATGATCAATGGTACACCATATGTACATGGATGCACATTCAGAAACATGCCACCACTAAAGAGGATGTGAAGAAAGAGTCCACCACCTCAATCACAGGACCCCCTCCACAGGTCGCAGCCATCTACCTCCTCTCAACCATGGTCACCATAGGCACTTGTGGTTCAAAGTGATAGCTTTAAGGAGGATTCTATGCATGACATGGAAACCCAAGAAGAACAAATGCCACCCAAGTCACCAACAACCTACACAGCCATTGACGGGGCCCAGTCATTGGAACTTGTGTGGCCACCTACATCAACTTATGCTCTTTCCAATGTAACAACATCTCTCTTAGAGCAAAGGGGTATGGGAAGTTTGTATGAGAGCCTCAAATACTTGGAGGGCAGTCCTACAATGACCACATACATCAGGAACTTTCTCCATTCTTACCACTCCAACAATGCACAGGTTGGCAAGTACGGCACCATCACTATACATCAGAGCCCACTCAACATTATCCTCAATAGTATAGTCATTCAAAGGGCCTTCTCACTCCCAACACAAGGTGCCAAATACCCTACAAGGCCTACCGATGCTAAATTTCTCAAAGTACAGCCTCTCCTCGCCAAGGGTACAATGTTCCATAGGGATGGGATATTACTTCGCACCATCATTAACCCTCGCCTCAAGGAAGCATCACAATTCCTATCCACAACCCTGGGGGTTAAGTGCGGCAAGAATCGATCCCTTCCATGCCACACATTTGTTTTGCTGAGTAGGAAACTAAAGCAAGATTGGATCCAATACTTAGTCATCTTCTTCACAAAAAAACTGAATGGTTCATTAGGCCAAAAATGTAAAATTCCCCACTTATTGGCTTTAATCATAAAAAAAGAGCTATATGAATGAGACATGACTCTGCCCCAGTCACCAAAACCTAGTGAGGAGTTGGACATTCCCTTCTCACCAGCATGGGAGCCCTCGCCAACTTCTCCTACTATCACATTAGCAGATGCGGATACCTTAGAAGAAATGCCTATTCTGGAGGTTGAAATTGAGGAATTGCCCCATGAGATGCTATAGCTCGGTGCACAACTGCAACCAATATATCTCCAACAATAGTAGTAGTAGCCAAAGCCTGAGGCAAGATTGGCATTAGATCTTGAGGCAAGATTAGCACTAGAGCCTGAGGCTACATTGGCACCAGCATTGCTCATCGATGCCATGCCGGTCCATGAGCCACAAGGGGAGCTAGTGCTAGATCAACAGTATGACTACTATACCCAAGTGATTGTAATACCATTGGAACAACCCCCAACAAGTACTATAGAATCATCAGGATGGCTACATGGGCACCAATTGTATCAGCAGTATCGCCAATCCTCATCACCGTCTGTCATTCTCCATCATCAAGCTAGCTAAATGATCCAAAAGTCCAAACTATTCACTAGCTTGGCCAAGGAGGGACATGCACAAGAATTGGACAGATAGATTACCATAGCAATCGAAGACCAATTCTAGGAAATTGCCAGAGAGGTCAAGGCACTTCGAGCACAAATAGATGAGATGGAGGTTGAAGAAGTGTGCATGAACCAAGCTCTCCAAGCTCAAGAGAAGGTAGTGAGGGATGTGATCTCCAACCTCCACCAAAGCCAAATATAGCTGACAGCAGTAGTACAAGCAACAAAAATCCTTAAGACCTATTATAACTCCTTAACCTCTGCACATGCTCAGCAGACGGAGGCACTGACACAAGCTCGACTCACTCTAATGCACAAAGAAGAAGATGATTTATAGGCCATTTGGATCCACTGATAGGCCCAAATTGCCTTGTGGGATGCTATTTTTATGGATGCTTTGCACATGGATGCTATTTTATGCTGAGGGATAGCTTTGACACATTGCAGGTGATGCACTGATAGTGCTATGCTCTCTTGGATGAGATATTATTAATGCATATGCCAGTGGACGGTGTTTATGCCTGAGTCATTTGGCACTTATTGGCATTTTGGATTGCCATTGCAACTGGCATTTTCTTTTGGGCCAGATTTGCTCATATGGATGCATAGTACATGCACATGAGTCAGATGCTTTGAGACATGAGTTTTGGTGATATTTCACTCTATTGTAGCATACACATTTGGGTGCACCTGGTAATTTGGTGTGGTTCTCTCTTGTAAGCACTAGCATTTGGGATTTTTGCTTCATTTGCATCATGGCATCCTCTTCCATGTCTAAAAAGGAGTTTTTTAGCATTAATGGGACAAACTTTTCTTTGTGGAAAGAACAAATAAGGGATGCGCTTATTCAAAAGAAGCAGATTAAACCCTTGGCAAGGATTGAAGCTAAGCCTACAAATATGTCTGAGGATGATTGGAATGAGTTCGATGCATTAGCAAAATCTACTATTAGACTTCATCTTGCAGAGTCAGTTTATTTCACAGTAGTAAATGAGTAGACTATGGAAGATTTGTGGAAGAAACTGTGTGCCACTTATGAAAAGGAAACTGCCTCTAATAAAGTTTACCTCATGAGAGGTTGTTTGAGTTGCAGATGAAGGAAGGGGTCTCCATTGCTTCTCACTTGAATGAATTCAATATTATTTTCAACCAGCTTCAGGCTCAGAAGATGAATTTTGATGCAGAGACTAAGGCCATATTTCTCTTATGTTCATTGCCATCCTCATGGGATACCTTACGTACAGCTATCAATAACTCTGCACCTAGTGGAGTACTGAAATTTGATGGTGTTGTGGGTAGCTTGTTGGCCGAGAGATTAGACGGAAGTCTATGGACGGCAACAAGCAGGATGCAACCTTAAATGTGCAAAGGGGCAGATCACAGTTCAGAGGGAAGTCCCAAGAAAGACCTCTGTGCTTAGAGGATGGCAAGGAGACCTCTTTGTAGGCCCAATATATATTTGGTACGGGCATTTTTAGTGCATGAATGTCCTATGTCACCAACAAGATGAGCATGTATGATCTAGTTGTTAGATATCCCAAACATGACAGAATTTGACCGCACCCAAAATTATTTAGCTGGTTCACATTAGCCCGGTCTTGGGGCTTTACACCCCACTTTGGGGTCAGTGTTGGCCTAGGTCTGGTCAGCTAGTATAACCTTCATTGCAATGGATTCATGGAAACAGTCCTTTAAGCTCAAGAAGGTGTAGTATATTCACACCTGAAGTTACGAACAGGTTGATTCACTAAGAAGGTTGGGACACCAAAGGTCAAATGCAAATGCGTTGGCCTAGCAATTCAAAAGCAAAAATACCCCATCAATGTGGTTACATTAATTCGATTCTTGGTCCCTTTGTTTACAGAAAAGGAATACCAGTTGAATTGAGTGGTTAGGAAAAACAAAAATGCTTGCTTGCCTCTAAAAAAACAATTAGACGTGTTACATAGCATGGAAAGGCTCGAGTAAAATTAAGCTCAGGGATTGCTCTTGCGGTCTCCTAGTAACTAGCACCCTCCCCGTACAACTGATCTCTCAAAGATGAGTATGCGCTGAAATCAATTTCTTTTGCCCTATCCAAAGCTGGGACTTGAACTTCACCATCTTGCTTTTGCTGTTTTCTAAGTACATGGAATAAGATATCTATCCAGCCATGTGGGGTTGGCAGGAAATTTAGACCTTTGCTGTTCCCGCTGTAAAACCCGGATCCTCACATCTGTATTTTCCATCTGGACCAATACCAAAACCCTTTGGGTCTGCAAAAACATTCTCCAAAAGTTGACTCCTAGGAGGAAGGGGACTTGCATCAGCAAATTCTACCGCCTCTTCCACAATCTCATCAATTTTCTTATGAATGGCCTTCAAATCATCCTCACTGGCAAGCGTGTTCTCTAAAAGATACTTCTTCAGTGCTACGATGGGATCCCTTGCCGCATAGTGGGCTTTCTCAGCTGCACAAAAAATCAAAACATAGACCAATATGACAGATGTGAGTTATATAGCCACTGCTACGTTCAGTTGCCAGCAAGGCTCTGGAAACCAGCAACTCATCAGGACGGCAGTCACAGAATTTAACCAGAAGAAAGAAAAAGAAAAGTTCGGGGAATCACTAAAGAAGACCATCAACCAAATAAAAGATAGATAAAATAATTTTCAAAGCAGAATGGCATCGCACTTACCAGGCCTACGAAGCTCATCTGGATCAGCAAGAGAATGCCCCCTAAAACGGTAGGTCTCACATTCCACAAGCGTGGGTCCATCCCCTCGCCTTGCTCGAAGAATAGCTTCTTGGGCTACCTCTCTCACCTTCAACACGTCCATTCCGTCCACATGAATTCCGGGCATTCCAAAAGCAGGTCCTTTCTTCCATATCTCTGGCACAGAAGTGGCTCTAATATGCGACATACCAATGGCCCAAAGATTATTTTCCACAACAAAAATAATTGGTAACTTCCACAGAGCAGCCATATTCAAGCACTCGAAGAATTGGCCATTATTGCAGGTTCCATCTCCAAAGAAAGCCACAGTAACACCATCAGCCTTTTCGATTTTTAGCACCTCTCTTTCATATTTAGAACTGAAAGCAGCTCCTGTGGCAACAGGGATTCCCTCTCCAATAAAGGCAAAGCCACCAAGAACCCTATGTTCTTTCGAGAACATGTGCATAGATCCACCCTGACCACGGCAACATCCAGTAGCTTTCCCAAAGAGTTCACTCATCACTGCTCGAGCAGAAACCCCTTTGCTTAGAGCATGAACATGGTCTCTATATGTACTACAGATATAATCCGTGTCTTTAAGAGCTTTGATAAAGCCAGTGGACACAGCTTCTTGCCCATTGTACAGATGTACGAATCCAAACATTTTCCCTCGGTAGTACATCTGTGCACACATGTCCTCAAAAGTTCTTCCTAGCACCATGTCCTCATATAAAACAAGTCCTTCCTCCCTCGTGATCAGCTAAACAGAAACAATACAGAATCATTACATTGAGCACAGCACGGCGAGCAATAACAGGTAGCTGCTATGAAGAAAATCCCGAGATCCAAAGTAAATAAAACTTGAGAACGTGAATAATGGACTGATTAATGCTGAAATTCGACTCGCTGTTACGGAAAATCCAACACCTCGTCTAAGTAAAGGAAATAGACACATAAGAGAGGTTGGAGCACATTTAAAACACATGAACATGAAGGATCGAAGGCCCAAAACACAGGAAATTCTATAATTCGATGGACCCAAAGCAGCCAGTAAGGCGTTGCCAACTACGTAGTCTCAAACCTTGGCTGAGGACACACAGACGAGCTCTCATATAATTGAATGTTAGAAAGCAAAGTTTGAAGCACGATAACTGAAGAGCAAATTTCGAACTTGCATCTTTAGCCAGAAGACAAGATTGCCTTCCAGGGGAAGAAAGAAGAAAGCAAAGATCTTACCAGATCTTGTTTGGTTTTGGGTTTCTCGGTTACGAGCTTGGAGGCGGCAGCAAACGCAAAGCCAGCAGGATTGGTGGCAGCAGGAGGAGGAACACAGAGAGATGGAGAGGTGCCACGCAAGGAGACGCCCGAGAAGGAGGATCTTTTAAGGGAAGGGACGAGAGGGGAGGAGGAGGAGGAATGGGGGGATGGCGAGAGGAGGGAGAAAGAAACGGAGGGGCAATGGGCGATTGAAGCCATGAGGGGAGGAGGGCAAAAGGGGAAAGAGGGGAAGAGCTAAGGGGGGAGATGAATGTGCAAAGGAGGAGGCATGCAGAATGGAGAGGAAGACGAATAATATATGAAGCAGATGGAAATGGCAAGGGGAGGGGCTCCGCTGGGCAATGGCGGAGTTCCCATGCATGCGTGGCTTGTCCGATTCATCTCTCGAGGGTTTTTTGACTTTGCCGATTCATACGATGCTCCTTGTGTTGTTGCTGCTGCCGCCGCTTCCTTCCCCACACACACACACCCCTCCCAATTCCAATTCACGTCGCCCTTCTCCCCCTCGGCACACCACACACATATTTGGTGTCTTCATATGCTCCCACATCGTGATTTCCTCCCAACTCCGGCCTCTTTCACCACAACCCGTCAACGGAATTCCAAGTTGGTGAACCACCTCTTATAACGTACTTGCTTTTTGCTTCGCCATCGTCACATGTTAGGTATATATTTGTTGCACGATTGATTCTTTCTTTAAGAACACATTTATTATATATTACCCATGGGAAAAAAAAACTAGACTCTTTTTTTACAAAGTGAAGAGCTTAGAGCCCCACCACATGCATCGCCGTTTCGGAGGTTCGAGGAGGTAAAGTGGGCAAAATTCAAGCCATATGCTAAGGCAGGGCAATCAGATGAATCCGATAGTGTCAAAGCAGCTGAATCCGCTATGAATGGCAACCTCTCTTACTGAATGGAGATTGAATGCCTTGAACTCCACCCCATTGCAAAATGGAGGCATGGAGGTGGAACAAAAAGCCCCCACTGTCGCACCTCCTAAGCCTCCATTGCCTTGCCTAGCATGCTGCAACTTGTAGATTGCATGGACTAGTGTGCCCTATAGTTGGAGCCTATACTTTGCCCACATCCGTCTGCTTAGCATGTGGCCACATTGCTGAACTTTTGGTTGAAATCTGCACATGGAGGACATCAGAGGTCCAGATCTTTTTTGGGCAGTTCAAGAGGTTTCACGGCTCCATGTGGCCACGCTCTTAAGAAATGCTGCCTCATCCCACTCTTGGACTCTTGGAGACAAGTGGCAAGTTGGAGAAGAGCTTAGGAAATGCTGCCTCATGCCACAACTATCACTACCTCTTGGATTACCACCCTTGGACACTTGACTTTTACGACCACCCTTCAACTCTTAAACTACTGTGGGCTCTTGAACTACCACCCTTGAACTACCACAAGTTGTTGGACTACCACCCTTGGACTCTTAGGCTACCAAAGGATCTTCAACTACCACCCTTGAACTCTTAGACAACCACATGCTCTTGGACTATGCCACGTGTAACCCTTGGACGCTTGGACTATCCATAGCTCTTGGATTATCACTACCTCTTGAACTCTTAGATTGCCTCTCTTAGACTCTTAGCACACAAAAAAAGCGCACATGCTGTGGTAAGAGTTTGTAGGACCTATCAAAGGTGGGTCATGCAAACTTGTTTGTAACTGAGAGCAACTCTACATTTCATTTACTATTTGTCACAATCCTTAACTAGATCCGGGAAGGTAGCTATATTGACGGAGAATACATTTATTTGAACTTCATAATTTCAGCATATAACTACACATTTTGATTCTAGAAAATTTGAATTTTGCACATAGCACTTTGCATTCTGCATATAGCAAATTTACATTATGCACATAGTATTTTGCATTTAGCACGTAACCACATATTTGTGGGGGGAAGAGTTGGCACACTTTCTCTCCAAAATTCACAAGACCAAGGAGTGCACCATTTCTTATGGTTCATTTCATTTGCATTTAGCACAAAGCAATTTGAATTTGGAACATAGGACTTTGCATTTGGCTTATAGTACTTTGCACTTTAGCACACAACCACACATTTTGTGTGGGGTGAGAGTTGGGCATATTTCCTCTCCAAAAATTATAAGACCAAGGAACGTGCCCTTCCTTGGGTTCAACCTAATTTGTAATTAGCACAAAACAATTTGAAATTTGCACATAGTAATTTAAATTTGGCACATAGCACTTTGCATTTAGCTTGTAGTACTTTGCATTTAGCACATAACCACACAATTGTGTGGGGGGAGGGTTGGCACAATTCCTCTCCTAAAATTATAAGACCAAGGAACGTGCCCTTCCTTGGGTTTCATATAGATTTGCACTTAGCACATAGCAATTATATCATATAGCAATTTGAATTTGGCACATAGCACTTTGTAGTTGGTAATTAGCATAGAGAATTTGCATTTGCATTCAATAAATAGCACTTTGCATTCATAGTATGTGCGATTGGCTAATCTCCTCAATTAAAAGAAAAACCAATAAGAAGAAAACTTTACCTTTGAGAAATTGAGAATGATGGGAAGATGAGGATCACAATTTATACTGTAGCAATGAGCAATTAGTAAGAACTAATGGTTCCTCAGCCTTGTGGTCCCTTCATGTAATGTTGTTGCAAGTTGCGCTACATTTTACAAGTCCTTCATCTTGATCCCTTGCTCATAAAAGGATTGCAATGCATCCTAGATGCATTTTAGTTGAGAACCACTCTTCATGAAACCGATTAAAGAGGAGATGGGGAGAAATCGAGGGGGCAAAGTATGCAATGCACTAAAGTAGCCATTTCAATAGTAAACTATATAATAAGGAGCCATTGTATGATTCTATGTGTGCGCACACTCGTGCATGCATTCGTGTGTGTGCATGTGCATGCAAGTGTGTGTGTGTGCATGTGTGTGTGTGTGTGTGTGTAAAGTATACTTACCATAAGCTAACAAGGTGGTCTATGTGTGCGCACGCACATGCGTGTGCGTGCGTGTGTGCATGCATGTGTGTGTGTGTGTGTGTGTTTAAGATTTAGGCTCCCACTGTATGCCGCAGAAAGGACTAAGTAATGTAATCGAGCCCCTTTAAGTAAATGGCGACTCTATAAAGTTAGTTGTAACTACATATATGCATAGAATTTATGCATGATACTAATGCTTGCATGGCATAAGTGATAGAGATAGTGCAACAAATACATGCTTCCTAATCACCTCAAAGGAGCTCGACTATATGTATGAGGTAATAAAAAACGTTTTCCTCCCATAGAGTATCTTGTAGAGGTTGCGCCAGATCCCAACTAGCAAAGACAATCATATAGATACATTAATTGGCCGTTTTTCACGTAGATGCGTCATATTTTTATATTCTTGGCGAATCTATGCTTCATGCTAGGCTTATGACAGTCAGTCTATATGCAATATGAGCCTGTATGGGCAGTCTTACTTAAGATGGGACTCACGATCAGCTCATGTGTGTATATGTTGAGGTCCTCAAGTAGTTGCATAATTAGTGCAAACAATAGGCATTGCATTTCATGCTATCAAAGCTAATGCAAGCAAATTCTTACATCTAATGGATGTGTTGCCGTGGGTTTTTCTCAGCCAATCGATGATGCTACCACCAATTCACCAAAGCTGCCTACCTTGAATGTTCTTCAAGGCTAATGGAGTTTGCAACCAATATGCATAGCCTGAGTGGAGTCTTACGGCCAACCAAAAGAGATCCCACGATAGTCCAGAGAACTCTTGAAGGTGTAGCATCAATACGTGAGGCCACAAGTGAATGGCGATGCAAATATAGATAGTGAGCACTGCATCACGTATGTGAGCCTCAAAATCACTCCTACATAGCTTACAACCAGGAAGAGAAGGAGCCATTGACTCAACCCATATGGATTTGCTTCCTCCGCTTCTAGATACTCTAAACTTCGAGTAGAATCCATAGAGGATCCTTCCCTGCTCGGAACATCCTCATTGCTTTCACCATCTTGTTGTTGTTGTTGGGTGTCAGTTTGACTCAAGGCTTCAAACCAGGCTCTTGCCCTAGTAAAATAAGTGTGACCTCTTTGGGTAGGAGTCTCCTATTCTCATGTGTCCGACATTTGCCACTCGATCCTCCATGAAGGTAATGATCACAAACTTCAATCAGAACTTTGGTCTTCTTTACGTGCTATCTTTCACATTGCTTGCTTGTCGATTGTTTCGTACTTTATGACCATCGGCTTCTTGCTTTCGATCATCTTCTTCTAGAATAGGAATAACT
Source organism: Dipteris shenzhenensis (assembly GCF_047967505.1). Taxonomy (NCBI): domain Eukaryota; kingdom Viridiplantae; phylum Streptophyta; class Polypodiopsida; order Gleicheniales; family Dipteridaceae; genus Dipteris; species Dipteris shenzhenensis. The sequence goes on along the minus strand of NC_141596.1, from coordinate 6,714,744 downwards.
TCTTCCTTCTTCAATCACACCCAGCCGTCTTTCTTACATCATCATTCTCCTTTGACAATTGAATCAAGATCTTCACCAACACTTGATTCGCACTTTCCGCTTAACCATTCCCTTGTGGGATGCAAGCCTTCATTTGCTTCATCTTGGTCTCTTGCTTCATCAAATTGCTATCACTTTCCTCCATGTCTCTTGTGCCTTCTAACATGGCATTAAGCTTCCTTAATTCCTTCCATCTGATAAGCTCTTTTGAATTCATTATAGCAAAAGATTACAGTAGAACTGATAGACACAATGTCATTGCAATATGATTCATTTCAGAGTTCTGTTCTATTCACAAGACTCTCTAGCATGAGTCTAGTAGTTACATGCATATAACTGAATAACTACTTTAGGGCGTTGACCATGACAATCAACCCCCCTAGGTATTATTTAGTACTAGAGTTAACTATAGGTGCCTAGTTAACCGCTAACATTGTGACTACGGATCATGTACATGCTTACCCTACAAAATCCTTCTTTGCTTAGATACTTGCATGTTGCTTGGTCTCGTGCATCTCATAATCTACCTCCTGTAATGCCTCGAGATACCTATGTAGTACACAAGGTGACTGCACCACTCCCTAGTAGCATGGTAGAATTGCGTGCTCCAAGTAACTAGGTAATATCATGGGATTCATGAGTCTGAATGAAGGCATGCTGTAGTTGATAGCACGTGATTTCCTTTCTTCTATTGATCAGGGATCCCCTTATGCATTGTCATACTTCTAGCTAGAGTATTGCATGACTAGGGCACGGAGATGATGACAATTAGAACTAAAGTCACCAAGATAAAGAACCCACCATCCCAAGCCGAGTTCCTAGAGGCTATCGACTCTAGGAGTTGGACACCACAATCAATTTACCCAAGATGTGGAGTCCTCTACCTAGAGCACTTTATGGAGGATAGAGAAGGCAACAGGGAGGTTGTAGAAACCCCACCACCATAAAACAACTTGGAGCACAGATGCTAGTCCCTGAGCCCTATATAAGAACTTAACTTGGGAATCAAGGCTATGCCTAGTCAAGATTATTATGAGATACTATATGGAATGTAGAGTAAGAAAATGTTGCAAACCACTTTTGTTATATGTTTGAAGAGATCAAGCATATAATCATTACTTAGTTGTGAAGAGCTTTGTCTTGCTAATGAATGTGAGGAGGTTTGTCATTTTTGCTAGAATAATGTTTTCTTGATGAATATTTTGATTATGAGATAGCATGAAACTTTAATATTTATGGATATCTTTTGGCTAGTTCTACTTGATGTGGTAGAATGTTTGAAGTCGAGGTGTACAAAGTATTTAGTAGTTGGTTCTCCTTGTTGTAATGTTGTTGTGTCTATTACTTGCCAACGATCCAAAAGGCTAGTTTTACTTGGTACGAGGGCATCTAAATTTGTTGGCATGTGCGGTCTTTATTGCTCTTTAGTCTCAATTATTGTAGATAGGACTTTGGAGATGTAATGGCTTGGTCTACTTATTTAAATTATGCTATTTAGCACTTCAGCATTGCATAGCAAGAGGCTCGAAATAAAATGCCCGAACTTACCTATGTGCCCCGTCGCCCGACCCGCAGCTTCAGTCCCCGCCTCCTCTTCCTCAGTCTTCTCTTCCTCCCTCTCAGCCCCAAGTGAGGGAGGGGGAAATACAAGTGAGGGGAAGAGACAAGAGAGGGGAAAAGATCAGAGGTAAAAGACATGGAAAAGAGGGGATGAAAGAGGAAAAAGAGAGGTGGAAAGAGAGAAAAAAGAGGGGGAAAGACAAGACAGGGAGGAGAGAAAAGAGGGGGAGAGAGAGAAAAGAGAGGGGCCCAAGAGAGAAAAGAGGATAAAAAACAAGAGAGGAGAGAGAGAGAGAGAGGGGGGGGGCAGGTAGAGAGAGAGAAGGGGGATCTTGCTGGAGAGCCTGACAGAAAGAGAGAGACTGAGAGAGTGGCAGATAGGGAGAGAGAGAGATCAAGTAGATCTTGCTGCAAGCTTGGGGCGAGAGAGAGAGAGAGAGAGAGAGAGAGAGAGAGAGGCATGATCGACCATGCAAAGCATATCCGATGGTGGCAATACTTTGTGCGTACCTCAACCTAGTTGAAACAGACTTGTGTGAAAAGTAGAGCCCCTATCCGATAAGTACTTGTTTAATTAACACACTTAGGACCGTGTTTTTTCATGGTTGTGCATGTAACTAAGGCAAAGTAGTTACCATGTGGCCAACTACAAGGGGCCAACTACCGTGGCCTACGCTATTAGAGTAGCAATTACCATGTGGCCAATGAATAGCTCTTGCACAAAACTCCCAATGAGTCTTTAGAGGCCTAGATCAAAAAAATCAGAACCAAAGTTCTTAATTGGGAAGGTAGAGACAATCTTATCATAACAAGGTAGGCTAGTCCAAGAACCTACCCGAGCACCCTGATCCTTCTCTGCAAACTAGTTAACACATTGAATCCAAGGGGCTCAGGATTCAAACATATTCGGCATCCATTTCCTCAACATGGCTACATTTCGAATCTACACATTAGGCAATATAATGAATACCTCTCCTTCCTCATCTGCCCACCATATAAACTTTTGAAGCATTCTTTCCACCTCCATCTAGTGCAATTTAAAAAAATACCAGATAGATGAAACATAAACCGTGGCCATCGAAAATGACTCCGACGCAATATAATGAATACCTCTCCTTCCTCATCTGCCCACCATATAAACTTTTGAAGCATTCTTTCCACCTCCATCTAGTGCAATTTAAAAAATTCAAGATAGATGAAACATAAACCGTGGTCGTCGAGAATGCTACCACGTCATCACCAAATAGTTGAGCACATAGTTGCTCACATGAGAGAAGCCTCAAACCCACAATCTAAACCCTCTGCAACATCCTTTTCCAACAAGGATAAATGCAGAACTATACATAAGGAAAAAAGGCACCCTTGTCGACTCGACCTCCTAAGCTCATATCTTCCCCCCCCGCTGATTTTAGCATAAGATTGCCAAAGTATTTCCAAATAGTCTCTCCACCATCGTTCCATATGCCCAACTGCCTTAACACTTGGCAAATATAGTCCCATCAAATTTGGTCATAGGCTTTGTCCAAATCAAAGCCAAACAACAGACATCTTTGACCAAAGGCACATGCATAATCAAGACCTGTACATTCAAAATATTCTCAAAGTTGACTCTTCTAGTTTGTTCTCTATTTACCACACCCATGCATTCCTCTTTGATCCTAAGCATTGAGACCTTAGCAATCAATTTATGTCAAGTGTTTAACGTTGTAATCAGATGCCAATGATTGACTTTCATATGATTTTGTCATTTTGGAAAGAGCTTCACAAGTCTAATGTTGACTCCTTCAGATAGATACCCCTTGGCCATTGCATCACTAGCCATGGCCACCGGATCTTCTTTTAGTAAGTCCTAAAAGGCAACATAAAACTTCTTGATTAGACCATCAAGCCCTAGGGACTTTTTCATGTCAAGTGCTTGCCTTAGCTCCTACTCATAGAAGGGTTGAGCAGCCAACCTTGCCATTTGGGCAACAGAAACTGTAACATCAGTAGGATCTAGTAGAGCATGCACCATCTCCATGGAGCAACCATCGGCCACTGCTGATCCCCATGATAAAGACAATGCCGATGGGATTATAAGCAAGGCAACACCACAAAACCAGAAGGACTTTCCCACTAGCTCATTCCTAACTTATTCCGATACACATAGGAATACAAACTAGTAGGAAGGTAGATCATATACTCAAAAGCCAGGAACTCCTCCAACTCCTTTGAGGTAGGCAGTCTCCCAATGAAGAAAAGGTAGACAACACCATGATGAAGCTTCTCTAGCTCCAGTTTTACTTGTTCAATGGAAATCTTGCATCATGCATGCACAAATTTTTTCCTAGCTTCATGTTGGCCTTTCCCCTCCAACTCTTGGTCGATCCTCTGCACATCGGCTGGCACCATCCTTTGAGCTTCTTCTGTAGAGATCTTAGAGAAACTACAACCAAAGCACCTCAGCATCATTTCGGCATATGAGGCTGGGCCAACTTGTTTCTTAGCTTCTTCCTCAAACACACCAATGGTGACTTCCATATCCTTAGCCTTTGCACTCACATCCTAAGGATCAATCAATCGGCACATGCGGGCATGGAGTGGGTGAGGGTTCTGACTTCCATATCCTTAGCCTTCCTAATGAGCAATCAATTGACACGTGCACGCATGGAGGGTTCACCACCCGAAGCTTGCATGCACCAGGGTGCTCATGAGTTCTCTTCAAACGTCCTAAAAGAGTAAACTAGATTGGCAGTAGGTAGATAGTAGTGAGGCATAATCGTAAGCACTGTGCATTGTGCTTTTTTTTTTTGGTTGCGTTTTTTGTTTTATTGTTAAATGAGACTGTCGTAGAAATGAACACTAATTTCTTTTGTAGTTTTCTAAACTTTAATGTAGTTAACTCATAATTGAATGATCCTAAAATAGCCAAAAGTGTTCATGTTGTTGGTTAGACACTATTAAATGATATTGAGAAATGAACACTGTTTTCTTGAAGGACAAATCTGTTTTTTGAAAGGAGCACCGATTTATTGAAGATTAATGTAGGTAAATCATAACAGAATTAGTCAAAAGTAGCCGAAAGTGATGATATCGGCTCAATGTTTTTGTACATGATTCGAAACAGAGTATGTGATGCATCCTCAACCTTGTCAATTAATTCCTTGTCTGGCTTCCTTTCCAAGAGAGTCTTAATGGTTCCATCAGCTACTGCTAGAACTTATTTTGGTCCAAAGTGTGCTTGGATCCTTTGTTAACTTATCAACGGTTTAACTTAGATCCATTTCTGGACACATGCTTTGTGTATAAGAAGCACTCACTCTGAGGAGGAGGTTGATGCCAAGAAAACCGAGATTAAGAAGACCCAGGCAGCTCTGAAGATCGATGAATTGTAGGAAGGTTCAAAGAAGTGCATGGAGGATGGTCGAGGTGTTGAACATGGCATTCATGGAAGAGAAAAGAATTGACATTAAAAGCCAATGTCCATGGGATTATAAGCAAGGCAACACCACATAACCAGAAGGACTTTCCCACCATCTCATTCCTAACCTATTCCAACATACATAGGAAAACAAACCAGTAGGAAGGTAGATCATATACTCAAAAGCCAAGAGCTCCTCCAATTCCTTTGAGGTAGGCACTCTCCCAGTGAAGAAAATGTAGACATCACCATGATGAAGCTTCTGTAGCTTCGGTTTTACCCGTTCAATGGAAATCTTGCATCATGCATGCATAATTTTTTTCCTAGCTTCGTGTTGGCCTTTCCCCTCCGACTCTTGATCGATCCTCTACACACCAGCTCACACCATTCTCTAAGCTTCTTCTACGGAGACCTTAGAGAAACCACAACCAAAGTGCCTGGGCATCGTTTCGGCGTATGAGGCTGGGCCAACTTGTTTCTCAGCTTCTTCCTCAAACACACCAATGGTGACTTCCATATCCTTAGCCTTTGCACTCACATCCTAATAAGCAATCGATCGGCATGTGCGGCCATGGAGTGGGTGAGGGTTCTGACTTCCATACCCTTAGCCTTCCCAATGAGCAATCAATCAGCACGTGCGCGCATGGAGTGGGTGAGGGTTCAGCGCCTAAAGCTCATGCACCAGGGTGCTCACGAGTTCTCTCCAAACGTCTTGAAAGGTCAAAAGTACCCGAAAGTGATGATATCGGCTCAATGCTTTTGTACATGATTCAAAACGGAGTAACAAAAATATAGGCTAGATTCGAGCCCCCAAAAAAATGCAATTAAATAAGTCTCCTCCGCTTTAACCCAAGACTTCCTGGGTTTCCTTTTATGTTATTGTAACCCCTCGAGATTAATGTTGTTCCTAGGTGTAGAATGTGCTGGCGCTCCAAGATATTTGCCTCCTTTTTGCTTCCAGTCGACACTAGTATGTGCATCTTGAAGTGGCTTTCAAAGGGGCGTACTTGTGTAGATCATTGAGCATTTTAGTTGGTGGGTTCGTCCTATGCTATTGTAGTCGCTTTACGATGTCTATAGTTTGACCAATGTATTTCTTTCCATTGTCAAGACAAGTAATGCAATAGATAAAATTCATTACCAAAGTCTCCTTTTTAGTTTTGCCACGTTGGTTTGTCTCTACAAGGTTTGTGGATACAGTGGAGAAAAGTGTTAGTTTAATTTCATGGTGCTCTCAAAGCAAGATAGTAGAAAATTATGTAAACTCTACTTTACCTTTAGCTTTCATCTTTGTTGGTGCCGAGAAGATAGTTTCTACCTTCCTGTAATGTTCTTCAGCGAATTTTAGGTCCACCTTGTATGTCACTTTTTCAATAGTTACTGGCAACCACAGACCTGCCTCCATATCGTATATGTCTCTGAATTGCTGAAGTATGTTATCCGCTTCTTGTTTGTCTAATTGGGTGAGCCCTTTGATGTCGACATTGAATGCAAAGTATAGGATTGTCATGCAGTACGTGGATATTCCTTCGCCATATTTATCAAGGAGTGTTTGCGCCATCGAACGAGTCAATTGTTCGTTGACTAATTTGTTTCCATCTGAGAGTTTCTGTATGATGTGCTTAATTAGCCCATCTACGACGGTGTTGGACCCTTTTGGTTTGTCTACCAAGATTACTCTTGTCATTAGTGGATGATATTCTTCATGAGAATTGAATCTGTAGATGTATTCTGCTGGTAGTACTCCGACTACATTAGCTCTTTGCATTTGTCCTATTTGTGAGTGCATAGAATAGTCGTCTCTGCGTTGATGAATGTTGCTGCTTCCTCTTTTGTGATCATGAGGCCACTGAGGTATTGTTTGATCTGCTCTTCTGTTGGTGATGTGCAAATGATGTTTAAGAATGTATTGAAATCTGGATCTTCTAGGTGCCATATGGAGGCGTACATGTAGTGAAATCTTCCCATTCTCCATAAGGGCGAATTATTGATGTGGCATTTTTGGCAATAGTCCTTTGCAACAACTCTACATACTAATGGTAGTTGTTGCATGTCACCGAAAAGAATTACCTTCTTGGATTGGAATGGGTCTAGCGTACTGTTGTTGCAAACCTCACATAGTTGTCAAACCACCAGGTTCATCATTTGGGATGTCATCATAGATATCTCATCTTCGATGATGATTGTGTCTGCTGCAAGTAAAGTAATGTAGCATTCATCTGAATTGGCAAGTGCGCTACGAAACATATCATTCTTCTTTGGAAGGGCGAATTGATGATGGCAGGTGGCTCAAGTGTAGTGTTGCAACACCAGTTATTGCTGACAGAACTATGGATTTTTTGTGTAGAATGTGATTGTATGTAATGTACTTGATCATGAATGTCTTACCTGAGCTTGGTATTCTACAAACAATGTGTAGCCCGCCTTTTGTCTCGAAGATGTTTTTGTAGATAGCACTTTGGTCTTCTGTAAGCGTACTATTTTCCATGCCTTTAATTTCATCTAGTAGTTGCAGAATCTTGATTCGGCTCCTCTCGATTGTGTTGTCGCTTCCATCCTCACAAATGGTTAGAGAAGTATCATCCATGGCTTGCAGAGGACTCTTTTGCAAGATCATGTTGGTTATTTGTTGTCTTGTCTCATCAACAAGCATATGAATCTTATAGTAATTCGAGACGAGTGTATCGATGTCTTGCTCTGTCTGGATAATCCCACGCATGTGACATTCCAAAAAGTACGACCTTGTTTGATTGGATGTCGAGAGCAATTCGTTCTCATTCCTGAAGGGGACCTTCTTTAGCATTGCATGGGTTCTCTCGTGCCTTCGTTCCTTTTGGCGCATGAACGATTTCAAATACTGCGGAAGTGTGAGGTGCTCTAGTATGGCCAGACGTGCACAGTAAGTGTCAATTGGATGCATTGTTGCGACACAATAGTTTTGCAAAGCCTCGTTTGGTGACGTTGGTTTTGATAAGACGTATGATGAGATCATCTTTAGCTTCAATGGATCTAGTGTCTCAAGACCCAGTCGCTTGTGGTCCTCGGCATTTAGGTTTAGTCTTCCTATTGGTTTTGTTTTCATAGCATACTTTAGCAGCAGATAGTACTATTTGTGATTCTTTGAATATTCATATTTCCTTGCCATAATAACAGGACTGTAGCATGATATGGTACAACATTTTGGTGCTTTTGATTGGGAGGAAATACAACCATCGATGTGTCTTTGGATCTATTTTGATGGCTTTGTGTCTGGATGGTAATCAAATCGAAAGCCATACTTGCATTTGCCTAAAATTTGCAGATCACGCTTGCAAGAATTGCTGCAATTATGGATCTGCTTTCTTTGCACCAACCTACGTAGTTTCATCTTTGAAGAAGCATGTGAAAGCTGTGGAACCCGGTCTTCTTCATATGGAACGTGGGGATCTTTTTCATAAATCACTTGCTCGACATCATCATGATGGAGCCATAGCATACTGTGCGTATGAAGTGATCCATGATTTTGCATTTCATACCTAATCAAGTAATGATTGACTCTTCCCAACAAGCGGTTGTTGCTAAAAATATATTGGTGCAAGAACTATTGCAACCTGAGGTGGAAAATCATGGCACACTCGACAAGGCAATCTTGCCAAGCGAACTGTGGGTTGTATTGCTTTACGAGTTGCTCGAGATCGTGAAACTCTAGCCATCGTGTGTCTGTAACCTCAATAGCTGTTAATGGCAAGAATATACATGGTAGACCCCACTTATCCACCATTGCCATTAGATCCTTTAGGTTTCTTCTATGCTAGGAGGGAGAGTCTGGGATTGTTGCTGGGATCTCGAATTTGATTATGTCCCTTACCAACTCCTCAGTGGTCGTTCACGGCACTTTGATCGATGTCTCTTTGAAGGATAGCTGTTTGTGTCTCGTTTGCTATCGCAAATGCTTGACGGAGTTGATACATTAGCAAAAGATATGGCCTGTACAATGTGAATAGCGAGAAGAATGGAGACACCCTCATTTTTAAATAGTCATGGAAGAAAAGACGACCATCATGCCAACCATGCCCAAAAGGGGAAAGAAATGGACAGAGGGCACTCTCGATCGTCAGTTCCTCACCTTCTATCATGTCGTTTCTTGTGGCGACTGCCGCTTGCTCCCTTGACTTTTCTTTTGTACGTACGACGATCGACCCAACATCTCTAGTTGCCGGCCTAGAGAACTGTGACTTATTGTGAACTTGGTCAATGCATTCCAATATAGACGAGTAGTTCCTTTCATGTGCAGCACCCATCGCCTCAAATGGAGAATCGGGAGAGTGTTTTTCTAGTATTGTTGCGATAGCGTCTGACGAGACAACACTGATCCCTAGTCTTGGATGAGGTCTTTCGAGCATTGTCTTGTATTGCTTTAACAACGGGTTGGAGGCGAGATTTAAAGAGAGTATGTCTATAGTGGCCGTCAAGAAATCTTCGGTGTTTTGCTGGAGTCATGCCAGTTCGTCTAAAGTGCCTCAAAACTCCTTTTACATTATCCACTAAGTCTGTCTTAAACCCAGCTTAACTCGCTCCTTGGGAGGGTTTAGGGAGAAGGGGAGCTCTCCCACTCACGAAACCACACCACGATGAGGGAGCGAGCTCTCCTCCACCTCCCTCGCCATACCCATCTCCATCGCCTTTCCCCCTGCCTTTTCCCGGCATCATCTTCCCGCTTCTTCGCAGTTGGCTCACTCTCATCTGCCTGCAGCACGCCCACTAGCAGCCGCAGCCCAAACAGAAGCATTGAAGCTTCTCACGTTGTCTTCATCTCTGCCCACCTCCTAAATGTAACCCTCTCTTTCCCCCCTCCTCTTCTTCTGCCCTTCCATCAGCTGCTCTCTTCACCCGGTGACCCCATTGTCTCAAGTAGGTGCAAAGCAAACACAAGCATTCATCCAAGCAGCAGATTCAGCAGCTGCTTTGGAAGCACTGAGACATGTCATAGAATCGGAACTGGGCATTTTTATACTTCATACTTTGCTCGTCTCTTTGTCTGTCGATTCTCATCGTCATCGGCGCCCACAGCTACAAGCAACACTAGCAACGCTTGCAACAGTGGCATTGAAGGCTTAGGTGGCTTTAGAAGATTTAGAGATGGTGAAAACAAAGCCTCTTTAACAGCTCAACTTCCTAAGCCTCGCCTTCCTCCAATTGTGCAGCATGCTTGCTCCATCCTGGGCCATCGCTGTACATCCATCTCTGTTGAAGATGCTCTTTGTCAAGCGAACTTGCCACCCCTTACATCTCAGCAGCTTTCCCTGCTCCTCCAACAACAATCTGAGGCCAAACTCGCGCTTCGCATATTTGTTTGGGCCATCCAGCAAAACCCTTCCTTAAACCCTGACAAATCTGTTATCAATACCATCTCCAACTTTTGGCCCCATGAGCACAAAAGAATTAAGACTGTGCTCTCCTATCTGCATCAGTATCGTCGGCCAAATTTTATAATGACTCCTCGTAAGCTAACTGTTCTGATCCGTGGCTATGGTTGGGCTGGGATGGTGGAGGCTATTGTTGATCTTCTGAATCAATCACGAATTCTGTTTGGTTTCAACCCAGATGTTTACCATTTTAATTGTGCCCTCGATGCTGCTCTAAAAGAAAATTGTGTAGATAGTTCCTTGGAACTCTTCCATAGAATGCACGAAGAGGCAGGTTGCCTTCCTAATTTAGTTACATTTAACACTCTGATAACAGGGTTTTTAAGTGTAGGAAAAGCAAAGGAAGCGCTTGCATTCTTCCATGACATGGTTGGCCGTGAGCTTGCTCCCGATGTAGTCACGTATAGTGCTCTCATCGATGGATTATCTAAATCAGGCGACCTGGATCAGGCCCGCGGACTATTTGAGGAAATGCGATGCAAAGGCGTCAGCCCGGACTTGATAACCTACAATGCAGTTATCAATGCATTTTGCCGCAAAGGCCACATTCAGGGATCTAGAAAATTATGGAACGAAATGAAAGAAAGAAGAATATTTCCAAACGTTGTAACGTACAATACTTTGCTGCATGGCTTGTGCATTGCAGACATGGTGGATGAGGCACTTCAAATTTTCGGAGAAATGACAGGGGATGGTTGTATTCCTAACGTCGTCACTTACAGCACAGTTGTTAGTGGGCTTAGCAGGGCACGAAGATTTCCAGAGGCTCTTAGTCTCTTGGATGCTGTGATAGACAAGGGGGAATGTACACTGAATTCGTTTTTGTTCAATTCTATGATTGACAGCCTTTGCAAGTTTGGGAAAGTTTGTGATGCACACAAGCTTCTTAAAAAAATGTCAAAGTTTTGCATCCCAAGTGTTCATACTTACAGCATTTTAACAAATGCAATGTGTAAGGCTGGCAATTGGACCGAAGCTGAACAAATCTTGAAGGAAATGATGCAAAGAGGATGTGCTCCTAACTGTCTAACGTACAGTTCATGGATCCTTGGTTGTTGTAAAGCAGAGAAGTTTGACATGCTTAACAAGTTCATGTCAGAAAGTGAGAAAAAAGGCTTCGTCCCAGATACTGTTTCGTATAATATGTTGATTGATGTCCTCTGTAAAGCTGGACAAATGGCAGAAGCTAAAAGTATAGTTGAAGAAATGAAGAAAAATGATTGTAACCCTACTGTGGTGACTTTTAATACAATGATCAATGGCTATTCAAAAGCAGACAAGCTTGAAGAAGCTATTCTACTTCTAGATCAAATAGCAACCATAGGCTTGAAGCCTGTTGTCAACTCTTTCAATCCCATAATAGAGGGTTATTGCAAGGCTGGCAACGTGGAAAAGGCTCTTGAGTTGGTTGATGAAATGGATGGCAAATGGTGCCGTCCTGATTTGAGCACTTACTTCATTGTTATTCGTGCTCTTTGTAGCTCAGAAAAACTGTCAGAAGCTTTGGATCTGCTTGGCAAAATGAAAGGGAGGGGTTTAATTCCTGAGATCAGGTTCTATAGGGTACTGTACCTTAACCTCAAGAAAGCAGGACAGACACAAGCTGCATCTGAACTGCTGAAGGAAATGGCAATGGGAGATTGTGGCAATCATATTCAGTCAGTTGAGCATGGAGATGCATAAAATCAGATGGCTCACTTCCTCGTCAGTGGGTATAAGACAAAAATGTTGCTCTCAATTGAAAGGATAACGCTACAACAGTAATGTGATTAAAACTTGGTATGTCTCCTGCTTCCACACTAATTCTCCTCCTGCCAAAAGGAAAATGGTGAGATCATTGTAATTTTTCTTGTTGGGTTTTTGTTCATAGTAGCTTTGTCCACAGTCGAATGTTGCTTAAATTTATATTTAAAAGCTAAATGCCATTGTACTTATGAGACTATGCCACCGTCTGACTGTATTGAAAGTCCCATGAGCTCTTTATTGGGTTCATAACCTCGAAGTGCCTTAACTACTCTGCAGTTAAGAAAAGCATGCATGAACAGGCTTATATTCCAACTGCTACGGATAAGGGGAACCCCCACAACGTTGGTCACCAGAGGTCAATAAATTTTATTAATGTTGGGGGCATAATTCGAAGTGTCTTGACTCTTCATTCAGTTAATGAAGGGGCATAAATGAAAAATTAGGTTCCCGTTTGTAGATCATGCCTCATCCTCTACTGCAGATTCATTTTCTCCCTCCCACACAAAAGGTGGTGGACTAGAGAAAGCATATTTGATACATTCTTTGGCCATCTGATGCAGTATCATACATTTTTAAAAATGATATATGAGCAATAAGCACTTTTTTTTTCTCTTTCAAGTCACATTGCATACTTTCCAAGATGCTTGTGGACATGACTCCAGGTGTCCTGCTGTGCCCTCAATCCTCAACATTTGGCTCATATTAGGGACCCATGATGAGCCTACATGCTACATGCCGACTGGCTGCTTTACTGCTGCTCCCTGTTGCTTGCTACGGAGGTTTTCTTGCAAAGATTTGATGTCAGAATGGTGGAGAGCTGGATGTATCCTTATATGCAGGCTGAGCCCTCCTGCTGGCTGACGAACTCGATTTGCTGCCCTTACTCAGTCCTGACATCCACCGCTGCCACATGTGAGGGTATGACTGGCCCTTATTGATATAGTGTCAAATATAAATGGCCTTGGTTGCTAAAGTGGACTGACCAGGCTGAGCTTGCAAATCAGACTGTACTGGCTAGGCTATCTGTACTGGCCAAACTCTTTTCTGCTGAGCATTTGCCTCCCTTGTAATGGTCGAACGAGAATGGATGCTGGGGCTGCTCCTGCTCAATATTGATGGGCACTATAATTGGTGATATTGCAAACACTTGGGAGCTGGGGGATGCAGCTGAGGTGCAATATTTCAGGTTACCTCAATTCACAATATGGAAATGCTGAACAGTGTCTAAGAGTCATCTGTGCATTTCAATCTGACACTTGATCCATTGGACTTTTCATGAAATAGGCTCTTTGCTGGTTATTTCTATAGCTTTCCCAGATGGATCTGTAATTTGGTATCAATGTGATGGTCCTCTGTATGCTGTCTGAGGAACCAAGTCCACTAGGCAATTGAGCATAGATAGGAGGCTCTCAGCAGACAAGCTTTGCCGCAGGGATGGGCACCATGGAGGGATAAAACCCTTGATAGAGCGCTGATGTTGATCAACCTGTGTGGCCTGCTGTGGTCTCCATCGGACAAGTGCTATTGTCATCCTCGACGGCTGTGCCCCTGGTCCAACAAACATGGAGGGAAGATCCCAAGCCTCATCTGTGTGCGAGTGCGCTGGGGGGTCTGTCATGTCTCTTGCTTTGGGTCTCGGCTGCATCGTCTCCTTGGGTACTGCTGGTCCGTGTTTGACTGAAAAAAATAAGTAATTGCCCTCACCCTTGGAGTGGAGTCTGGCTGGACCTCACAATATGTAATCGGTGGGAAGAAACACAGAACCACCCAATCGAGATCCTTTCTTACAATTTGAATAGCAACTGGAAGGGGAATTAGAAGCTAGGAGAGAGAGAATGAGGATGTGAGTGTGTGTGTGAGAGAGAGAGAGAGAGAGATTAACGTCTTCAAAAGGCCTCATGGGCCTATGAGACAAAGTACAACCAAAAAGAGTACTTATTATATGTCTGAGTATCAGAGAGTCGGGGGATTGCACGTGGCAGCTCTTGTTGAGTGCATAAAGTAGCTCCAAAATTATTATAGGACGTAACTATGTTCTACTTATATTGTAGGATGACCTTCATTACATCAGTTTAAAGGCTGAGAGCCTTTAAGCTTAGATTTGAATTTCCTAATCAGTGCTTCTCCTTACCTATGGAGCGCCCATGTGCCTGCTTTCCTGGCTTCCTTCACTTTAGTGAGCTCAATTCTTTGTTTGAGTTGGGCGGCGTGAGCTCCTTAGATATCCAAATCTTAGGGTGGGTTCAGAGCCTGCCCATGGAGGAAGAGAGGATGGCTGCCGGGTGTGGTTCACACGACCCAGTGGTCAAGTGATATGGAGAGGGCTGCCATTCAATTACACCAATGCTTGATTGGTGGAGTGGATAGTTGAAATGCCATGCGAACAGTCTTTTTGGCCTTCCAACAATCCCTTTTTCAGGATGGTCAGGCAGGTGGTGTGAACCCCGCCTTAGTGCCTTTTAGCTCGTGGGTTTGTCTGAGAATTCTTATCCTTGTTGCCTTGTAGTGACACATGGGGTTTGTGTAACTTCCGATTTTTACTAGATCCGTGGATTCAAGGATGCCGATTCTCAACTTCAGGGAGGGAGGCAAGCTAGATGGGAGTAATTACTCTTGCCGTGGAAGGTGAGGATCATGTGGTGGCGTAAAAGTTTTCAAAAGCCACAAGATAGAGTGGATAATACAGGGAAGGTAGCTACACCTGTAAACTCACTTGTGGAAGTATTGAGCATGTGGACGCTACCTTGGAAGCATGCATGATTTTGAAGGAGGACAACCCTTGAAGATTCAAAATTTAGATGATCGCACATACTCTGGTAATTGAAGAGTCCTTCGTAGGGGCTGCTTCGTGAAACACTGAGGTGAAATATGCAGACAGTGAAGTCACCACATTTGTGTCAGACATCGAGTGGTTGCTCGATTGAACCTAGAGATCCAGAGTCTTTGGAAATAGTGAACAGCAACTGGAGTTGATCAGCCAGCAAGCATGAGGATGTAGCAGTTATCACTAGAGGAGATGAGGATGAGGCAAGACACTTATATCAACGACACAAGGAGCGTGGAGACAGAAGCTGTTGCATTAGACTAGAGCTTAGAGGTGTGATGTTGTGGTTGATGGACTTCCACCAATGGTAGGCACTACAACCAGGTGCTTGGTTTGTTATGATGGTAGGCAACGTGGGACAAGTCCCAATGGAGCTATATGGCTAGCCATGATCCCATGAGAGTTAGTGGACTGCAACGGAGGTGGGGAAGTTGTTTTGGTGATTTCAAGAGATTGCTTTGGGTATACTGCTTGTTCTGGAGTTCTTAGATGAGAGAATGGAAAGTGAGGACCTTTTGGGCAGACAGAGAGGGAGGCTTCATTGCAGAGTTTTTTGGCGTGTTGGAGATTGGGAAGCCATTGGCAGTGTTTTCTCCAGGTGTGAGTGCTGCTTTCATATGTTTGTGTGCACACATCTGTGGGATCTGAGAAGTGCGACTCATGCAAACTCATTCTTCCGCTGCAGGACTAGAGTTATTCAAGTATTTACTATTCCTCCAGGTCTGTGAGTGCTTCTTTCAGATATTTGTGTGCACATGTTTGTGATCGTGATTCATGGGAACCATCATTCCACTGCGAGGGTATTGTTGGTGTGTGTGTGTGACTGCTATTAGGTCAAAACTGGGCTGCTAATTTTGTATTTAGTCTTTTTGGGCAGGGTCCTGAAGTCATTCAGATTTGTATTCTTGGTCAACATGGGAGTCTTATCTGTGAAAGCCATGCATATCCATGGTACCACATGTTAATTGCTCCTGACAAGAAATGGTCGAGTTTCTGTCCTCACACTCCATGGTACCACCTCGATGTTGGTGACTCTGCTTGCAGAAAGATGACAGAGTGGCTGCACATGGTAAATGCGATACTATATCTTTGTTCATTATTAAATCTGAGATCATCTTTTTACATTTTGAGTGTGACTTGTTTAATTAGTACCATACTGAAGTTCTTATGTCATATTTTGCAGAGGTCCGCATTCTGAAAGAACTTTACTCATGTGGCTAAGCATGGTGATGAAAAAGGTTCACAATAATTATTTTTGAGCTCAGGAGGACCTATGGTGAACTCCTATGCAGGTTAGAAGGTGATTGCAATCATACAAACTGAGTTTATGTTATAGATGCCTCCTTTTTTAAGCTTTGGCCACTGTCTAAGACATGCGGTTCATTCTGGCTACTGAGGTATAGGCCATGAAAGCCAAAAAAAAGGTAACAAGTTGATGCATTGATTGAAAGCTTTACAATTAGTGTCATTGAGGTCCCAATTCGAATTGGGTTCCTTTGTATTGACATGGCAGCTTGTTCAAATAAAAAGACCCCAATTCAGTTTAATTTGGTACACTGCAAAATAATTATCAAGCTAAAATAAGCTGAAGATCAAGCTTACTGAACACGCCCTTTGAAGAAAGCTATAGCTGTATCACTTTTAGAAATTAACATTTTTCTTTACAAATAACAAGCAATACTTGAGCAATTAGGAAATTGTTTGAGGACAACATTGTTGAATAGTATAGCATACAAGATGTAGATAATGAAGAACCTCATGACAAGATTTCAAAATCATAGGTGATGTTTATGTAAATAACTAAAAAGTCCAAGATACCACCCAATGATGACAATCTTTGTAGTCGGTGTTCTTGTAATGCATGAAAAGTGAGAGTTGCAAGGTTAAGTTCACATTCATAGTGGTATCAAAATGTGGATTGGGCTGTTATGGTTGGTCATATTTTTTGGAGTTGAAGTTTGTGTGGGCCCCTTGCTAAATTTATGACACCTGCCTCATGATAGGTTATTAAACGTATGACACAGGGCTCCACTTCCCCCCTCCCTAGTTATGGGGACCCTCGCTCATCATCTATGTTGTGCCTCCCTCTTTTACCCTTCTCTCCTCCCATTTTATCCCCTATATTTTATTATTTGTTTGAGTTACTTTACATTACTCTAGCATGACTTAGTGGTGGCCTTGTTTACTCATGTATCCATGGTGGTAATCTTCACCTAAGAGGGTCCAAGTCACATTGATATGACAACTTTTTATATTAATCTTTTTGTGGATTATTGTGTTAGTGCATTATGATTTGGTAATTAGGTTTTCAAAAGTTTAAAATTTATGGAACTCGTAATTTGTCAACCAACATCCATGCTAAAGCATTTCGAAGAGAAGCGTGATTAACCATGATGAAGTTTAAGGTGGGGCTTGAATCATCTATCAATTGACCTCAGTAGTTGGCTATGATGATGGTGCTTCCATGTCACTACTAGTAGTCGCTTAATTCTATTGAAATTCAAGGATTGCATATTGACATAATCACATGCATTTTTAATGTGGCTTTTGTACGAGAACATCATTTTCATGCAATGACGAATGCAATCATGAAAAAATCTTCCTAGTATAAACAAATTTAGAATCGGTAATTTATGTTGGTGTTATATATGGTATTGCTGGTACATGATCAATTTACCTCTAGTAGAAGGACCTCAACCGCCAAAATATGTTGTAAGTATTAGCAATAAAATTGGCGAGAATTTGGATCATCGATAGTTGCACTAGTATTGGTGATGATGGTGCTATTATGTTGATAATATTACTATTACTGTCGATATCGAGCATAGTATTGGAAATAGTAGCACTGCTCTTCATAAATAGCGAGCCCATTGGTCCATTTCAAGCCCTTTTTATTTGAGAGGTAATTTCCTCTCTTAACTTAAGCCCACCCCATGGTGTAGTCTAAGGATAGTTTTTTGTTCTTGCACTCACAAGACAGGGAGCTAGATGGGGCTACTTCTTAGGTGCAGGCACTTGGAATCTCCCAAACTTCTTGTACTTGTAGGCAATTGTAACATGGGGATCCAACCCTTGAGTTGTATATTGTCTTGAGTCGTTATGCTATCATATAAACATAACAAATTTGGTGAGCATCATGTATAATCTCCTTAAACTATGGCACATGCTTGTACCAATCTTTCAAGATCAAGTTTAAGGCATGAGCATATTATAATGCTCAAACTCTCTTTGTAATACTCTACTAGTATTGTTATAACTCTTCACATTGTCCATGATAATTTGCACAACGTTGTCTGGCCTATCTCCATTATGGTTTTTGCCAAAATACTATGCTATGTAAATGCCAGACTTTCTCCATTTTTTGAGTCAATGGACTCATGAAAGGCCTCTCCTCTTGATGATATAATCATCGCATTCAATAATGGACATCTTTTTATATTTGTCCATCCTCCAAAAACAATAGTGCATCTTGTGTTATGCGAGAGCTGAAAAATACTACGGTTGATGTGATTTTTTTGCTCGACATATGCTTTGTCTAGTATAGTTGTCAGTAAGGCGTTATACATAGGAAGGTTTGAAACTTGCATGATATGATTTCATGCTCTTGCATGTTCGCATTAAAAACCATACTCACTGGATAACCATAACATAGTCAATCGACCAATAATGTATTGAGTGTTGGGTGCGAGCAATGGAATAATGCAAAGGAACTGAGGAAAATGAAGTAGTTGCAAATGGATAAAGAGAAAGTACAAGTGGTGGCCAATATAGGTCCCATAATCAACCACAAGTGTTGACCAATAAAGTCAACTAGAGGGTTGACTAATCTTGACTGGCCTAAGGGAGGGCTAAGTGCTAACAAACCCCCTCCATGGTATGGTTGAAGTATCCTAGATATGTCTTTGGTATACCTGGAAACTATATCATGGTTGCACATATTCGTCTAAGATGGATAGGCCTCAAACCTGGGTCGTGGTAGAGCCTAGGTGAAGAGATCTGCTAAGTTATCCTTCGTGGAAACATAGAACAACCGAATATCTCCAGCTGATAGGTGCTCTCAAACTTATTGATAGTGCACCTCAATGTGCTTCATACGCGCATGTAACACTGGATTACACGGAATGGCTAAAGCACTCTGGTTGTTAGTGTAGATGATCGTAGACGTATGCTAACTGACATGATGAAGATTAGAGAGTAACTTACGGAGCCCAACACAATCTATTGTAGATGTGAAGGTTACCCTGTTCTCAGCTTCACAACTAGAAGTGGTGACTATAGGCTGCTTCTTGCTAAACTAAGAGATGCATGAAGAGCCAAGCATGAAATAGTTGCCACTACATGACACGCAGGTGTCATAACAACAACCTACCTAATCAGTGTCCATGACTGCATGCAAATCCAGGGAAGACTGATCACTTTAGAACAATTCCAAATGTTATGTGGTCTTCAAGTAATGGAAAGAATCGCTTCACTGCCTGTTGCTAATGTTGCATGCTAGCCTTATGCACATACTTGCTTAACTAGCAAATGACATACTACAAATCAGGCCGGGTATGACCAATCTATTGTAGATGTGAAGGTTACCCTATACTCAGCTTCACAACTAGAAGTGGAAACTGTAGGCTGCTTCTTGCTAAACTAAGAGATGCATGAAGAGCTAAGCATGAAACAATTGCTGTGTGACATACGGGTGTCATAACAACCACCTATCCAATCACTGTACATGAATGCATGCAAATCCAGGGAAGACTGATCACTTTAGAACAGTCCCAAATGTTATGTGGCCTTCAAGTAATGGAAAAAATCGCTGCATGCTAGGCCTATGCACATACGTGCTTAACTAGGAAATGACATACTACAAATTGGGCCAGGTATGACAAAGGCAAGCCCATAGCCTAGTGGTAAAGAGTGGCACCACATGCGGCATTCCCTCTTCAAAGGAAGAAATAGAATATAGATGCCAATGGAGTAGAAACTGGCTTACAATCCTCGAATTAGAAGCACTATAAGAGCTCTCTAGCATATTTAGATTGAGTCATCATTATGCCCCCCTCAACGTTAACAAACTAGATGCCCAAATAGTAGTGCAACCAGTCGATATCTGACATTGCAAAAGATTTTTGCAAATTTGCCTTGAAATCTTCAATTTTATGAGTGTCTGGCCTAGTAATAAGCATGGCATCCACTAAAAGAAATAAAATAAAAATTTTGATTTACTCTTTATGTCTAGAAGAGTGGCTTCTATAGGTTGTTTTTAAATCCAAGGCATAGAAAAAAGGAATGTGTCTTTGCATACCATGGCCGCAAGGGCCTTGTTCAACCTGCATACCTGATTTGTAGAACCTTCAACCTCAAAGCCTAGAGGTTGGGTGATGTAGATCTCTTCCACTAAATCTCCATGAAAGAAAGCCGTCTTAATGTGGAGCTGGTGGACCTCCCAATGCCTGTGGGATGCAAGAGCAATGACACACGGTAAAGGGGCATGCTTAGCCAAAGGCACATCTCTACTAACAATTGCCTTGCTTATGCTAGACTGAAACAACCTGTATCCTTTTCTTTGTGAGATTAAAAATTCATTTGATGGCCTTATCATCAAGCTTATGCCTCAACAGAGAGGGTCCATGTGCATATGCAAGAGATCCAAACACCTGCATGTGGGAAATTACAGGCTTGCTGCCTCTCCATGCTTCATAAGGGGTCATGGTCTTTAAGGCTAGAGTAGGTGCTTGATTGAGCACATAGTTGGCACACATAACAACATTCAATTAGAATTTATCGGGAAAATACTCCTCCTTAAGCATGCACTTACCCATTCCCATTTCTATCCCATTTTTCCACTCTGCAAGTCCACTCTCATTCTTTGCTAAGGCAAGAAAATGCTAGAGAAGACATCTAACTTCAATTTCATGGTATAAATCCATGTGAACTTGGTGAAGTCATCCACAAAAGTAACAAAGTAAAACTAGATGGTTATATCAATTGCAATAAACGTAAACGCTACTATGGCCCACTAACTCAACAAATCTCCAAGCCATCCATTGCAAAAAGGGAAAAAAGAAGGATCTCATACTCTTGAAGAGCAAGCCCAAGAGGAAGCTAAGGCTAGAAATGCCAAGCTCCATAGTCATGTCAAATTATAAAGCTACCCTTGAGATTATAACACTTTTGATGAACTAAAAATAGATCCAGCCAAGTTGTGTGTGTAGCTGTAGGGCTCTAATTCGATGATCACCACAACTCATGCGTCAGTGGACTGGGGGACTAGTCACAATTTCCTTGCTCATGAGGTATGGGTACGACTACTAGAGGTACCTCTCACACTGGGGAAGCTATAATTGTAGCTATGGAGGAAAAAGCCTTGAAGAAGGGTGGGGGGGCATGGCAAAGTTGAGATCAATTAGATCTATAAGTAATCAAACTATGAGAGTTACGGATTCTGTCGCCATTACAATATTTGTAAATCATCATGTAGTTGACACTAAGTTTTTTATCATGCCCACTAGAACTAGTGAGGAAGAAGACATACTAGGTAGGACCTGATGCTTTCTTATCAATTTCCAAATCGAATGGCAAGAAGGATGGTGAGTTAGACAAAGTGGCAGCCACACATCTGTAGTCCCCTTTAGGACAAAGATATAAATAGGAAGCCACCACCCACAATTGCAACAACTCCCTTGGTTCTTAAGGATACTGTGAATCCCTTTTCCTCGAAGGCCCCATTTCATACAGAATGACCACACAAAAAATATGTCTGAAAGAAGAAAAAGCAAGAGCCGATACCATAGGCATTAAATGAAGCCACCCCCTCTTGAGAATGTACTATTGGTACCTTATCAAAGGTCCACATTGAGGAGAACTGAACGACGCATCAAGCACGGCCCAGGCGACAATGCAAATTGCACTGGGTACCAAAGGCCTTGCTACGGTCCCAAGGGTACTATTAAGGATGCCAAAGTCCCACGCCTATACCCCTCTAATAATTCTCGCTCGTGCAGTGGGTAACCATGTGGCATGTGCCAATCTGACCATGGTGGCCCAAGCTTGAAGAGCGACCTTTGACTTAGATCCCAAGGACACCTGCAGTTGCCCCACAAGAACTTCCTTTTGAAAAAGGAGGTAGCCCCACAAGAATGTACTGCAAGGGTGGCCCCATCCTTGCCACCATTAACCCCCCCTCGGTGTTCCACTTGTCCATGTTGGACCAAAGAGCTGCACTTGGGGTAACATGGCCCCCACTCCCGACTCAAAATGCCACAAGAACCTATCCCTACAAAGGAGGTATCATCACAAGAACCTATTGAGGTGAATGAGCTAGTGTCACTGGATGTGACATTACTACCACCAGAACTACATGGAGTATCGATGACATCACTATCAACAACCCCAAGGAGTCTACAACAAGCCCCTATCCACGAATGGTAGCTGCTCGATTTGCCAACCCACATCATGGGTGGCAACGAGGTATGCCACTCTCCAACACTCTTGAAGATTTGTCACGTATTGGGTACTCACTGGCACTCATCACTCTTTAGGTCTTGGTGAGTCTCAAGGGTAGGCATTTTACTAGAAACCTACAAGTAGTCTTGTACTTAAAACCTTGACAATCACACAGTCCTTATCAATAGTCCCCAAAGAGTTAGCATAAACTAGGTGATTAGGAAGCACTTCGGTCCAAGGGTCCATATGTCAGCATATGCATGCCAACACACACCTATTCAAGCATGTAAAGGGTGTTGGGATATCTCAAGGTGTATGCCTCAGGCACACCTTATGTTTCTATGTGTGAGTGCTAGAGGCACAGTTAGGTGGTGGAGAGCCACATAGGATGATTGAGAGAATTTAGGAGCAGATTGAGGAGATGATTGTGGAGCTCTGAGGTCATCAGTGATGTCAGTGAGCATGTATGAGGTGCCTACTTAAGGACCTCACTCTTCTTCATTCTATAAGCAAGTATTCTGAGTTTGTGTCCACTCTACTCTTTCCTTTCAGTGTTCCAACATGGTATCAGAGCCATTTGATCCCCCTTGATCCCATTTCTACCACATCATGATCTTCTTCTTCATCTTCTTCTTCACCATCTCTCCCTCTTCTTCCAAAATTTGCTTAAGCCTGTTCTCCTCTGGTTCTCAACCATTTCCCACGCCCTTCCTGCTGGAGATCCACCTTGAAGGGGCGAACCTCTGGCTGAGAGGAATTGAAGAAAGGCGTGCCCGTTTCATCGCCATTACACGCAGTTCGTCGACCTCTGTTCCTGCATTTTCTCTCAGCACACTCCATACTTGTCTAATTCCTTTCAGGGGAAGCTGGTCCATACATAGAGCTATCCCTGAAATCTGAGCAGCAATGGCTGCATATTCAAGGAGAAAACAGAGAAAAACCAGTCGACTTTGAAGAGAGAAGATAAGGCGACCTGATGCGTTTTTGCGCCTCTTCTTCCGAGAGGATCTTCTGTGGTATACCAGCTCTCTTTTGCCTCAGAAACCCCTCTTTCCTTTGCTTTGAGGAGTGAGCTACAAGCCCTCCAAGTTCAGTCTTTTAGTTTTGACAGTTTTGGACAAGTTTTGAAGATGATGCTACATAAAATGCTACTCTAGCATTTCTGAGTTTTTGAAGTTTTCAATAGCATCAATACAAGTGTGGCTTCAGTTTTGCTTTGATTTGTTAGACCTGTTTTTGATTGGAAAGTACTCATTTTAAGCCACCTCTGTGAAGCATGTAAGAAGAAGCATCATTGATTGAATATTGGTCACTAGCATTTGCTACATCAAGTGCTTATATTTTGGAAGTCTTTCAGTTATTGTTTTTGCCTTGTAAGAGAGAAAGACACTGCCCAATATCTAGGTTAGACCCTCTCATGGCTACCCTATTGAATCTAGAGAAGTTCAATGGAAAGGGCTTCCACACATGGCAGATGAAGGTGAAATTTGCATTGATGAGGGAGAACTTATGGGGACTTGTCAAACCTACTCCTACCGCTACTTCTACGGCCTCCAATGCTGGAGAATCCTCAACTCCGACACGATCGGCAAGGGATCCAGCTAGAGAAGAAAAAGCATACGGTATCATTGCTCTTGCTTTAGGAGATGATTATGTTCACCATATCTCTGACTTGGAGTCTCCTTCAGAAGCTTGGCAGAAGCTTGACTTAATTTTTGGTGCTAGCTCTCACATCTCTAAACTATCACTTAAAATCTCTTTCTTTGAATTGAAGATGGCTAGTGGTACTACTTTGGCAGCTCATGTCAACTATATGCGGAGTCTTATGACTCAATTAGCTTCTATCAACTCTCCTATTTCTCCAGATTATGCTATGGCAGTGTTACTTAAGAGTATGCCTGAAGATTATGATCACATAGTTACCACTTTGAAAAATCTTCCTAATCCTAATCTTGAAGGTATTATCTCTGCTCTCCAAGAAGAAGAAAGGCATATGGAGCTCAGGAAAGGCAATGACACTAGGACAGGCAATGACACTGTTTATGCTGTAAAATTCCAGAACGGCAAGTATACCCCTTGCAATCACTGTGGAAAGACAAATCACCTTTCAAAGGACTGCTTCAAAATTAATCCATGCAAGCACTGTGGCAAGAACAACCATAATGAGAAGTTTTGCAGAGACAAAGCAAAGACAGAAAATGCACTTACAGTTAATGAGCCTCCATAAGATGAGGCATCCTTTGAAGATTATGCATTTTAAAACATCTCTATGTATGCTCCAGATCTCTCTTTTTATGTCAAGGTACTCAGCCTGGATAGTCCTCCAAAATGAATGAAAATAAACTTATGTGTTTTGTGTGCTTTGTAAACACCTCTGGTCACCTTATGATGTAGGCCATGTGTATGTTTTGTTCCATGGTACCTCCTGCAAACATTGTGCGCATGTACATGTAGGGGAGATAACCAGGTCTTTTTGTATCCCTTTTTGTTTACCTTACACCCAAGGGAACACTTGCTAGCATGAGAACCTAGCCATAGATTTATCCTTGACCACCATGAGATGGCATGAGAAACTATGAGACTAGATGTATCCTTGACATAGCCTGACGCATTTCCTTGAGGGGGGGTTTGTTGGGATATCTCAAGGTGTATGCCTCAGGCACACCTTATGTTTCTATGTGTGAGTGCTAGAGGCACAGTTAGGTGCCCATAAGCACAGTTAGGTGGTGGAGAGCCACATAGGATGATTGAGAGAATCTAGGAGCAGATTGAGGAGATGATTGTGGAGCTCTGAGGTCATCAGTGATGTCAGTGAGCATGTATGAGGTGCCTACTTAAGGACCTCACTCTTCTTCATTCTATAAGCAAGTATTCTGAGTTTGTGTCCACTCTACTCTTTCCTTTCAGTGTTCCAACAAAGGGTAAGATAGATTTATATGTCAAATTCATCCTTTGCAGACTCGCCAGGAGGGCAATCTTTCCATGGGTCTATCAGTGTGCACATAACATGTATATGTCTTGCCCTTGTTTCCTTGTAAGACTCCTCAATGACAGACATCCATGCCTTTGTCCTGTGGTGAGTCATTCTTCCCGTCCTCATGTCAACTCCACCTCCGAATCTTAAAATCAAGTTGAGTCAGAGTCCGTAAAATGTCAAGAAATATCAAGGATTGTACCCGGCATACATCAAACCCATGCGAGTCCTCAAATTTGTCACAAAGGCAGACATGCCTGACCACTATAACATCATAGTCCCAAACCTTCTCCTATGACTGTCTTACCCAATCCAATACAAGACAAACTAGGTGAACTACTACAACGAGCACAAACTACAGTGCTACAAGCTGATGCAGAAATTGGCAACCCCATGCTCTTCATGTAGCTCATCACTTACATGCTAAAAAAGAAATGGCCACTTGGCCTCTATGGGGCAGCAGACTGCATAAGACCTATCCAAGCCACTCCTGCAGTAACCACTCAGGCCTCAAATATAGAAGGTCAAGCCAAATGCAAAAAAGACTAGGAAAGACTCGAAGACATTGCCAAATGGGATGAGCACATGGTCGAATGTATCAAAGATAAGGTGGCAGCCTCTACAACAACCCTACAAAGATTGCTTTCAACTTCTCAAGGAGGCAAGAGTAGCCACCAAGTGTCCACACCCCTGCTTGTGACCATTGAAGTATTAGCACATCAGTAAGAGCATCAACAGGACCCCCTTGACGAGTAGCTTGATAAGGACTTTTTATTTACTTTTGACGAACTTGTTGGCCTAGGCCCTCAAAACACACCCCCTAACATCTGATAACAAATGGAGGTCTTGCTAACAAGAATTAAAGGCAAGGCCCTCATGGCATAATAAGCTACTTCCTTTCGACAAAGGCTACATTGACCTAACTAAAGCTTTGGGCCACTGTGCATCTCCTATCTATAGTGCTCCAACTAAGTACAAGGAACCAAGAGAAAATCCCCTCGAGAGAGACAACATTATGGAAGACCAATTTATGGATTTCCTGGTGTAGAGCCGCAAATGGTCTTTAAAATCTACAAGAGGTGCCAAGAAACTCTAATCGTAACTTCCACCAACCTAGCCATCACAAAATTCAAAGGCAATGATTCAACACAAGAGCTAATTGATTGAATGCCACATGGCAATAACTCTCCATGCGGTAGGGGAAGAAATGCAACAAATGTCGCAAGGAGACCACACTATAGCCCTGGCATTATTCACATCCCTCAAAAGTGAGCTTGCTACAGAGAAGGCTCGAGATGAGGGGCTAGAAAGGCACTGCACATAAATCAAGGAAAGCTTCGAGACACACATGAATAACACTGAGCGGGACCATGCCATTTAGTAGTAGCAAATCGAAGCTCTATAGACAAACCTTAGGAACAACATGAATGATTCCTACAGATACATCATCAGCTAGAGGAGGCTCGCTACTAGCCTTAGGAGTAGCCAGAAATTGAGAGACAACAGGAAGGAGAGTATGATCGAGTCCCTGCAGGTATCTGTAGACTTAGGCACTTACGACCTAGATCCATGCACTTACGACCTAGATCCCACCTAGCAATATTTTGGATGTTTTTTGTTGCCAATACTCATGCCCACCCCACTCTAGCCATGACATTATTTAATGGATATTGAATTTCAAAATGATGTCAACATCAAGCTCCTCCCTCTATACCCGATCATCCTCAATTTAGGAGCTGGTGTCGCATCATACATCCCACATTCCATGGTTGAAGGCCTCGGGTGGCTACAAGAATGTGGATGCAAGGAGACGAGGGCTTACCACATCCGAAATAATATCACACAATTTCATTCCTCCGGAATCCTCATTTTGTATAATAAAGTGTTCTCATGTTAGCCATTTTGAAACTCAGCACATGGTCCACCCCACAAACCTAAATGAGGAGGAATCCGATACCACAATAGCTATATTTAATTCTACTACACATCTCAACAGTGCCAATCTTCCACATTCCTCCTCCAACATTAACTGCCCTCCCGCTTCTGCCTTAAAAACATATCTCAATTTTTGTGCACAATCCATCCACTCTACCATGACCATGCCCACTTCTTTTGCCTCCACATAGCCCTCCATCTCACATCACTCCACAAGCACTGACATAGGTTTGATAGATGATCCCGTAGGATAAGGACTAATCAAACACCCACAGAATATACTCCCAAGTAGGTCCAAAAGGTTTTGCGTCTGGCACTAATCTCACCGGAGCCCTTCCATAGCAAAAACCATTGAACGAACCAGATCATTTCCGATCGATGGGAAAGCTTTGGATTTAAGTCTTTGGAAGGGAAAGCTTGAGATCTTTGACCTTAAGGCAGTCGATATAATGAAAATCAATTCCCTCAGGACATTCATTGAGAAGACCTTCCAACCTTGGCAAGCTTCCAATAAAAAGGGGCACGTGGAGGCTATCTATAGTAGCCAGATTCCTAAGATGTTCCTATAATAGATGTAGATGCTAGAATCCAATCATGATGGGGGATGCCATTCTTGAAGCAACCCAATTTCGAAGGATGTACTACAATGCCGTCTGGGACCACAGGGTACATCCCAGGTACATGCCCCTCCCATGCTGCTAGAAGTGGAGCTTCTTTTGATAGTTGCAAGCGAGTGATCCTATTGTCAAGTTTCAACTTCCCAAAGGTAGGTATCTCATATGCACTTATCTATCATCTGGAGTAGTTTATGGAGACATATGTCATGGTGCTGGCCAGACCCTTTGGTGGTAGCCTCAATATCATTTTCCAACTCCTTATCATTTTGCTATGCAACATCCCTAAGCACGCTCACGCCTGTTGAATATATGTCTTGAACTGATTTTTGATCTTGATGTCGGTCCCACATATTGCCAGATGATACACATGTACCTCTAGTTCTACAATCTGCATGCGCATCACATATAGACTTTCAGAGACATGCATGAAACACATTTTTGGGAATCGCACCATCCATTTTGCAGGGTATCACAATAGCTCTTGATTGACACTCCATTGTTCAGATCACATAATGTTCTAGATGGCTCAACCATACTTGATCATCATTAGGAAGGGGGACATGTTAACCACCTCGGTTGACACCATCACATTTTGCGCCTTTCCATGTAATCATGTCATCATGTAACTATGCACCTAAGGATTTTGTTAGGCATTTCATTGGAGCCGTATCAATGCAAGAAGATTATATAAAAACTAGGAACAATAGGACACATAGGTTAGGAAGAGAAGATGAGCATAGGGGTAGCCCTCCCTTCAAAAGGTGCTATATATTAAAGGTCAAAAGTTTGACTTGGTCTTCAGTTGTTGTTTGCAAGTCTGATGGAATGCTAGCTCCTCTTTTCTTCATGACTTGTGTCTTTTCATCTTTCATGTTGTTGCCTTCAGTGACCTTCAGTGAACGCCACTCATCCCGTCCCCTTCTCCTGTCTCTTGACTCCCCTCCCCTTTCCCTCTTCTCGTCTCCTCTCTTGGCATCTAACCAAATTAGAACTTATCTTCCGATTCTTTACTCCAATTTACATGTCAAACTACTTTTATTTTTTTTCTAATGAAAGAGACTATTGTCGAAGACAAGGAACTATGCAAGTGCACTTAAATTAGTGAGAGGTCTTTTCTCAAGCTCACCAAGGCATCTACCACCCCATCAATTGCACGGCTCTCTCATATTTTGGCATGCCACTATCAACTCTAGCCCCTAAAACAAGAAGGGTAATGATAAAGATAGCATTTAAGAAAACTAGAATTGATCTTCATATTCTTTACTAGAATCGACATGTCAAACTATTATCATTTCTTCTGTGAAACAAAAGAGACTATTTCACTTTTCCTATCGACCATGACCTTCTATTTATTCACTTTAATTTTACCACAAGATATTAATAACATATTTAACATCATGAACAGTGTGTACTTGTTATTCTTCTTGGAGCTAGATAGGGACTGATTTAGTTATCCTTCTTGGAGTTGGATTGCAAACATTATCATGATAGTTCACTATCTCTTTCAACCTCAAAAAGGGGAAATGTATAAAACAATCAACACAATACAAGTTACAAATACGTGGATGGGGATGACGATCGTGCAAGTTGAATACATAGTCTAAGACAAGGGATTATACAAGTGCCCTTAAATTAGTGAGGGGACTTATGTCAAGCTCCCCAAGGCATCTATGTCAAGCTCACTTAATGAGGGGACTTATGTCAAGCTCACCAAGGCATCTACAAACCCATTAATTGCATGGCTCTCTCGTCTGAATGCAAACCTAAAACAAGCAGGGTGATGATGGAGATGGCATCTAAGCAAGGTAGAAAGATCATCATATTATTTAGTCTAATTTACATGTCAAACTACTTTTATTTCTTCGGCTAATGAAAGAGACTATTGTCTAAGACAAGGAATTATGCAAGTGCCCTTAAATTAATGAGGGTCTTTTCTCAAGCTCACCAAGGTATCTACCTTCCCTTTAATTGCATGGCTCTCTAGTATTTTGGCATCTACCTTCCCCTTCTCCTGTCTCTTGACTCCCCTCCCCTTTCCCTCTTCTCGTCTCCTCTCTTGGCATCTAACCAAATTAGAACTTATCTTCCTATTCTTTACTCCAATTTACATGTCAAACTACTTTTATTTTTTTTCTAATGAAAGAGACTATTGTCGAAGACAAGGAACTATGCAAGTGCACTTAAATTAGTGAGAGGTCTTTTCTCAAGCTCACCAAGGCATCTACCACCCCATCAATTGCACGGCTCTCTCATATTTTGCCATGCCACTATCAACTCTAGCCCCTAAAACAAGAAGGGTAATGATAAAGATAGCATTTAAGAAAACTAGAATTGATCTTCATATTCTTTACTAGAATCGACATGTCAAACTATTATCATTTCTTATGTGAAACAAAAGAGACTATTTCACTTTTCCTATCGACCATGACCTTCTATTTATTCACTTTAATTTTACCACAAGATATTAATAACATATTTAACATCATGAACAGTGTGTACTTGTTATTCTTCTTGGAGCTAGATAGGGACTGATTTAGTTATCCTTCTTGGAGTTGGATTGCAAACATTATCATGATAGTTCACTATCTCTTTCAACCTCAAAAAGGGGAAATGTATAAAATAATCAACACAATACAAGTTACAAATACGTGGATGGGGATGACGATCGTGCAAGTTGAATACATAGTCTAAGACAAGGGAGGAAGGTCAATCTTGGAATGACATGTAGATGTAAATAGTAGTGAGTCGGATTGTAGAGGCTTCCTCAATATATAGACAAAGGCAAAGTTGGGTATTTTGCTAGGACAGATTTATCTAGGTTTTGCCTCTTTAAGACTACCTCTTTTTTGGACTTTCTCTTTACCAATTGAAATTGTAGTTTAAGTTTTGGTAGTGGCATTGGATTAAGGGTTGCTAGAATAGAATACTAGAGGAAAAGAAGGGCACTATGTTATTGAATTATATACATCCTAAGCTGGAAAGCAAGGGCACTATTATTCAATTACATCCTAAGATTCACCTCGCAAAGGCTAAGAAATAAATATAATAGCTCATAGCAATCAAAAGTTTGAGGGATGTGACAAGTATATACTATTTCATGATGTTAAACATGCTATCAATAAGGGTTGCTAGAATAGAATACTAGAGGAAAGGAAGGGCACTATGTTATTCAATTACATCCTAAGCTTCACCTCGCAAAGGCCAAGAAATTAATATAATAGCTCATAGCAATCAAAAGTTTGAGGGATGTGACAAGTATATACTATTCATGATGTTAAACATGTTATTAATAAGTTGTGGTAAAAGTAAAGCGAATGAATTTTGATAATGCTCTAAAGGGGAAAGTGGAATAGTCATTTGGAAAAATGATAGTAGTTTGACAATTGAATTGTAGTAAAGAAATATGAAGATCAATTCTAATTTAGTTAGATGCCATCTCCATCATCACCCTTCTGTTTTAGGTTTGCATTTGGACTAGAGTTGACTTCCAATGGGATGCCAAAATACTAGAGAGCCATGCAATTAAAGGGAAGGTAGATACCTTGGTGAGCTTGAGAAAAGACCCTCATTAATTTAAGGGCACTTGCATAATTCCTTGTCTTAGACAATAGTCTCTTTCATTAGCCGAAGAAATAAAAGTAGTTTGACATGTAAATTAGACTAAATAATATGATGATCTTTCTACCTTGCTTAGATGCCATCTCCATCATCACCCTGCTTGTTTTAGGTTTGCATTCGGACGAGAGAGCCATGCAATTAATGGGTTTGTAGATGCCTTGGTGAGCTTGACATAAGTCCCCTCATTAAGTGAGCTTGACATAGATGCCTTGGGGAGCTTGGCATAAGTCCCCTCAGTAATTTTGCACCTTATCGTGCTGTGTAGACAATATATTGTTGGCTTTGCTTTTACCACAATCAATAGCATCATGAATACACCTTGTCCCATCCCTCACGGTTTAGATTGCTAGAAGCTAATTCCTTCCATACTGCAACAACCCTGTTTACAAATCCTTAATCCAATGGCAATTCCATGCTGCAGCAACCCTGTTTACAAATCCTTAATCCAATGGCAATAGTAGTATAAATCTAAACTAAAACTAGGGCACCTAGATCAATTGGTAAAGAAAATGTCCAAAGAGAGAGGCAATGATAAAGAGGTAAAAGCCAGTAAAGTTCGAGTGTTTTATAAATTGGTGTGAGTATTCTTTGAACTTTTCATTTGATCTCTAGACCACCTTTGAACATCTCTTTATCATTGAAGTATTGCAAAATCTCTGAAGTCCATTTTTTTAACACATATTCTTTCCTCTTGGAATTCCTAGTAGGAGCCCTAGCAACATATTTCACTCAATTTGTGACAACAAGATGGTATTGGGAATGGAAAAGATGTGAAATACTGATTTTGTGGATGCTTCTAAAAGTCTGGGACTATGCAATTTTGTACACGAGAGATAAAGCTCAAGAGATGGTATAGTCTGCTTTGAATCTAGAGAGGAGTTAGTTAAGGGAAGAATGGGAAGAATGGACCAATTTCCCATGTCCAATTGATATAGTGCTTGCAATGAGTGATGTTGTGCTTGTCACCATTCGGGATTGTATAGTTGGTGTTTTATAAATTGCTGTGAGTATTCTTTGAACTTTTCGTTTAATCTCTAGACCTCCTACCTTTGAGCATCTCTTTATTGTTGAAGTACTACAAAATCTCCGAAGTCCATTTTTTAAACACATATTCTTTCCTCTTGGAATTTCTAGTAGGAGCCCTAGCAAAATATTTCACTCAATTTGTGACAACAAGATGGTATTGGGAATGGAAAAGATGTGAAATGCTGATTTTGTGGATGCTTCTAAAAGTCTGGGACTATGCAATTTTGTACACAAGAGAGAAAGCTCAAGAGATGGTATAGTTTGCTCTGAATCTAGAGAGGAGTTAGTTAAGGGAAGAATGGGACCAATTTCCCATGTCCAATTGATATAGTGCTTGCAATGAGTAATGTTGTGCTTGTCACCATTCGGGATTGTATAGTTGGTGTTTGTAACCATCGAATTGATATTGTGCTTGCAATGAGTGATGTTGTGCTTGTCACCATCCGAGATTGTACACTTGGTGTTTATAACCCAATTGCTATTGTGCTTGCACTGAGTGATGCTGTGCTCGTAACCATCCGGGATTGTACACGTCCATGCCCTTAAAAGAAGCTCATGAAATGGTCTAGTTTGCTATACATTGAATGACAGGGATCACAGATTGGAAAAATGGTGGCAATTTGCCCCTTGAGAGCTTGGCTCTCAAGAATGGGAAGAATGGGACCAGTTTCCCATGTCCAATTGATATAGTGCTTGCAATGAGTAATGTTGTGCTTATCACCATTCGAGATTGTACAGTTGGTGTTTGTAACGATCCAATTGATATTGTGTTTGCAATGAGTGATATTGTGTTTATCATCGTCCGAAATTGTACACTTGGTGTTTATAACCCAATTGCTATTGTGCTTGCATTGAGTGATGTTGTGCTTGTAACCATCCGAGATTGTACATGTCCGTGCCCTCAAAAGAAGCTCATGAAACGGTCTAATTTGCTATACATTGAATGAGAGGGACCATAGATTGGAAAAATGGTGGCAATTTGCCCTTGAGAGCTTGGCTCCCTACAGAATACAGTGATTATAACCGTTGAAAGGAGTTCAAAGTGTAACGAACAATGCTACCAAGACCAAATTTCAGCGAGAAAAGAAGCATAATAGATTTTGGACTTTTGAGCATCACTAGAGAAGGAGATGGTTTTAACACCTTAATTTTAAAACAAGAGGAGTCCAAAACATTCTATCCCTCTTCTTATGGTTTAATACTTTAATTTTGAAAAAAGAGGCGGTAAAAAATTATATCCCTCTTCTTACCATGAAAACATGGCTTCGAAGACCTTAGTTTGCTACGATACTTTTTGAAGCAACGCATCATTCTATATGCAAAGTTTTGAAGCACTAT
This sequence comes from Dipteris shenzhenensis, assembly GCF_047967505.1. NCBI lineage: Eukaryota > Viridiplantae > Streptophyta > Polypodiopsida > Gleicheniales > Dipteridaceae > Dipteris > Dipteris shenzhenensis. The sequence goes on along the minus strand of NC_141596.1, from coordinate 6,680,825 downwards.
CCAAGGCAACATTGTTGTTTTGTTCATCTTTGTTTGTGGAGATGTTGAGATTCTCTTGTTTTTAAATTTTTTTGGAAGTCGTTTTCCCATGGAATTACTAAGTTCTGTTAAAAGGCAATCTATTCTAGAACAAAAGGACATTGAAATGACATAAACTTATCCTACTTTGTTTTTGAAAACTTCTATTCTACTCATTTCCCTCACAAAGGTGAGTTCTGAAGGTGTAAACTCTAGCATATCTTCTTTCTATACCAACCGTTTAACAATTTACTAAATGCATAACAATTTTCTAAGGATTTCAATGGATGTAAGAGACCACTATTAGTTTTAAGAGTGGTACTACTCATTTCCCTCACAAAGGTGAGTTCTGAAGGTGTAAACTCTAGCATATCTTCTTTCTATACCAACCGTTTAACAATTTACTAAATGCATAACAATTTTCTAAGGATTTCAATGGATGTAAGAGACCACTATTAGTTTTAAGAGTGGTAACAATTTCACTAGTCCCATCACTAGTCCCATAGATCCTCAAGGGTCTCACTCAAACTTTAATACAATCATATCAATCATATCATCTCTCTCTCTCTCGTGTGCCACTTGTCTGTACAGCATCCTCGCACTACAAACATAAAAGTTGTATATATTAGCAGAGGTAAATTCGTCACCAATATATATGTGAAAATATATTTTGGCAATGTCGTTAGCAAATTAGTAGAGTGACATGAATAGCCTCAAACAACATTGATAAAAGCAACGAACAAAGCAGACTAGCCTGTGACACCCCAGCAAGTGTCAACCAGTCACTGCCCAAAAGACAAGCTTCTGTAACATCTATAACTTTTCTATCTAGGAGAGGATACGATTAATAAGCCAGGCAGAATCTCAGACTCTGACAACATTAACAAAAGCAACGAGCAAACCAAACTAGGTTGTGACACCCAAGCAAGTGTCAACCAGTCACTGACCAAAAGAAAACAAGCTTCTGAAACATCTATAGGTCTAATTCTTAAACCGTGCACAAGGCACCCAGAAAGGCTGCTGAACAAACCAACTTGTTCCCAATTGAATCACCTGGGTCAAGGAGGAGAAATGGCAATGCGCGTTACAGCGTTTGGTGACATGCTGACATTGTGACGGAGGCGGCTTGATCTCCTCACAGGCGTCAGCTTCGACTCCACGGTTTGCCCCTGCATGAAAACGAATCATTAAACCCCTGCAGGCCGAAGCAAGTTTTATACCGATATCAATCTAGACTATGCTGTTCCACAGGAGTCAGCACACCGTTATTCGGTAGAAACCCACTTTCTAACAGGACATAGCATCTAGGGATTGAGTCTATTCAAAGTTCGAAGACATCTAAACAGAAATTATGATTAGGCACTGAATCCTCACTTGCGAACGAACTTATGGTTTGGGGATCAAATTCATTCCCTTGCGACCACAAGCTATGATAGGACATTGAAGTCATTCCCTTGGATATTCTGAACCACATTTTCGTGCTTTCAGCTTGCATTTCGGTGTACAGTAGAAAATCCACGCTTCAATGGTGATTACGTTCTGTCTCACTGAATTCCGATGGCTAATGGACAACACAGAACTTGACTTCAAAAAATAAGCTTTTACTGACCCTGCAGAGACTATCCGACGACGAGAAAACAGATTTTCTGCCTAAACACATCAGTTATCTGCCTAAACACATTATACAACCCTAACAATCTACGCATGAATGGAAAGCTAGAAGGTCACCTCTTTCTTGGACACCAATTTGTAAGTAGTGAAACTGCCATAGGGAGAGTCTATGGAGCTAGAGAGAGGGCTTCTGATCAGTTCTTCGTCCTCCCTGGCAACAGGGCTCCTCAAACGTGAGAAATTTGGCTCGGGAGATTGCAACACTGAAGCATATCTATCATTCAGTTCCTCGATCATAGTCACTGGCTGCCTGAATTGTTGCACTTCATCCACTTTGCTTTCTTGCCCCTGTGGGTGGGTTTTTCTCAAAAACTGCACGCTTGAAGTTGTGAAGTTGGCTATATTTTTGGATTGAATATAGCGGATCAAGACTAGCAGGAAACCCGCGATCGCAATAGTGGAAACAATTGTGACTGAGGAGTATTTTCTGCTTACAGAGACTGTTCTTTGCATCGGAATGCTGACAGTCTCCTCTCCGTGTGACACTCCCTGGTCGAGCAACTCCGTTTCAGATTCGCTAATGTCCGCACAAGTCTCTGTCTTGGCAAGCTCCCTTGCATCCAGGGGGTGCATGTCGGGAATAGAATCCACATTCTCGAGCAGATCCGAGCTTGGTGAATTGGAAAAACCTTCTTCTGCAGTACTCAGTGAAGGAAACTGAACTGCATTATCATCAAACGGTGCACCTTCAGAGGGCAAGGGACTTTGTTCTGGCGTGTCACCCGTCGAACTCTGAGCAATATCTTCAGATGTCTTTAAGGCTTCCTTTTCTGTATGTTCCTTGTGAGTAGTCTCCGTCTCAAGATGTTGTTCCGGGAGCCTCGTGCGTTCCGCAAATTGTTGATCATCACAACGGACACTGTCAATTCTTTCGGCTTCGGGAGCGGATGCCAAACGATCAAGCCTGCCACCGCCGTTTTCCACAGGCGTCTCATCTGGCATTTCCATCCAGCTTCTCTGAAATTCTGGGAAATAACTGGCAGACTCCCGCAAACTCCTGTATCCCGGTTCCTCAGTTCCCCATTTCATCAACTCCGACAAAACGTCCTTCACCTTTGGCGAGTCGCTTAAGAGGGAGAAATTCCCTCGTATGTCCTCTGTCAAGCTCTCCGGCATAGCGTCCAGTACAAACTCGTTCGCAGCCTCCAGATCATATTCATGCAGCAATTCCCATTCCCAATCTGGAAAGGCAAGCAGGGTGTCTTCGTAGCTCCACTCTTCTTGAAAGTCGTACGCGTGAATCCAATCAAACTGGCTATCTTCTCCGTGCATCTCTCCAGTACGAGCGTTTTCAATCTCGTGAAGAAGTGATCTGCACCATTCAGTAAGATCGCTAAATGATCTTCGAAAATTGAAACCCAGCTCCGACCTTGCTTGATCCGAGCGTTCCTTCACGGATTGAAAAAATCTATGTGCTCTAAGTTTGATGAGTCGGATATCTGCTGGAAGATAAGGCACTGAACTCAGCTCGGTGTTCCAAAGCCCATCCATGCCATGGAGAAGCGCCAGAGCCGGCTGATGGTACTTGCTTGCACGCCAAATGGAGGAGACGGAATTGTTTACTAGAGAGGGAGGAAGAAGACCAGGGGAATCAGAAACTAGCAAGGCGAGTGCTAGAAAGACTGCAAGAAATGTTGCACGGAGTAGATTTTTCCCAACGCTGGCTCCCCAGGAGACATTGTCAAGCTCGACTTCTTCCTCCACGTCCGTCGAGTCCATCGGCGAATTGGCAGCCCGACAGTCTTCTTCGCACGAAAGCTGCCCTCCATTCTTTGGATCTTCTGCAATAGCAACTTCTTGGACGAGATCCTGGCTAGCGGCGACTACATCAGGGCCATCCGCAACTTCTTTTGAGTCATCTTCTTTGCCTAAATCAAGCGAATCTTTGTCGTCCTCTCCTTCTGAAGCTTGATCTTCGAGGTTGGCTTTACTGCTTTCCAAGACCACGACGGCTTCCCCAGACTTCTCAGCCGTTTCCTCTATTGCCATGCATTCCTTCTGTTCATCTCCTTCCTTGCTTCCTTCATCAACCCTTTCTGTCCATTTCGGAAGAGACGTGGCAGCGTTTTCAATGTGCGGCGGCGTAGGAGTGACTATGGTTTGCGCGCCATCAAACAGCGGAAGCTCTTCGTCGTACCCTGCGTTCACGTTCTCAACCGCATCCAAGGCCGTCCCACGCAAGCGCAAGAACTTGGGGCGATCAAAGAAAGGCGAATGATAGGGATCATAGGGCGAAGAAGAAGTACGCTGCACCGCTTCCTTAGAAGTAGGGACAGGAACGGACATCTCCTCCTCGAAGCCATAAGGACTAGTATTTTGAACGCCGAGCAAAGCTTCTTGATCCTCCAGGAAGCGCTGAATCCGTTTTGAAAGCTCGGCAACCCCTTCCACTGCACCTGTCTCTTCCTGCTGGTCTTGCTGTATGGCTTTTGGTTGCTTGTCGCTGTTTGCCTCTGAACCTTCCTGAATCGACCCTGCCTTCACTGGAGAATTCGACTGGTTGCGCTCCGATAGAATCCTCTTCTTAGGAGAAGCCGATGGAGGCGTTAATTTGGAAAAATGAGTTACCCACGGTCTCTTGGGAGGAGCTTTCCAGTTTTGGTTTGATCTGTCAGCGATCCTTTTAACATTTTCTGTGCTGTTCTCCTTGTGATCGTCGAATGACTTGTGTAAATTGTGGCTTGTTGGATGGGCTGCAAAAATCGAAGTGACCCGTTAAGGCGGGAAAAGAAGAGTCAGAAACAGGTGACTTATGCAGCTCAAAGTTGGACGGAATTCGGCAAGAAGAGAACAGATCAAACATGCAAATTCGCGACAAAGGATCTGCGACACTAACAGCAGCTGGGATAGAACTCTGCAACAAGAGGAAATTTCTGCGCGGGAAGGAAAGGAAGGAATAGAGAGAAGAGAGCGGAGAGACAAACCTGCGGGGCTGTTGGCGGGGGTAGAGGGGTCAAAGTGCAAGGTACGGGAGACGAGGACCTGGGGGCGGGAAGTGGAGGAAGGAGCAGAAGCAGAAAGGGGGGGGGGGGCAGAGGAGGAGGAGGAGGAGCGGGGGGAGGGGCTTTTACGGGAGGAAGGGGGAGGAGGAGGCATGGTGAGTGAGGGAGGGAGGAGGATGGAGGTCGGCTATGGCGATGGCGAGAGACAACAGAAACTTGAAGATGAAGATGAAGATGAAGATGAAGATGAAGCAAAAAGAAGAAATGAAAAAGCTGGCTGTTTGAATCTTAAATTCGTCTTTTTTTCTCAACGGCTCTTCCCCCATTTCTTACCGTTGTATCCCAAAAGTCCTTACGGACTCAAAGGAGCCCCTTCCAAGGCTTTGGGAATCCATCCCAAGGGCCTCTTTTTCCAAGGTGCTCAAGTCATCTAGATAGGTGCTCCGAATCAATTCACACATCCACTCCATTCACACTTCCCGGTGCGCACACAACACTTGAACGCTCTTTTTGCCACCTAGGTTCTCGCACCACCGCCGCACCCGCCTATGTGGAGACAAGAACCCCCAAGAGCAGCTCCCCACATCGTGCACCATCCCCATCTCCTTGCTCAATGGGCAGCGCTAAAACTAGGTCCCCGCAGTTCAACGTTGAGAGTGCGGAGCCTAACACTTTTGGAGAGGTTTTCGACTTCTTCTTTGGCTTTGTAGAAGCACCCGTTAACATCAGGAATTTGGACAAAGCTAAGCATGAAGATAGGGAGGAGTGAAATTCAGGGAGATTAGAACCACTCTCCTACTTTCGTTTTGTCGCAATGGTCCAATGGTCCTATAAATCAGGAACTTTAATACATCAAAGCTGCCATCCAAATATGCCAAGATGTTCCCACACACAATTGTCAATTTACTGCGAAGCTTCAACCATTTTTGTAGCTCCATCATGAGAATGTGCTCTTGTTTCAAGTGAGGAACCTCTTGAGTCCTCACGCCAATACATGCCTATAGAACACACTACTAAAGATAATTACCCAACGTCCAAGTTTAGAAATAAAGAGCATTGAGGATACATCGTGGTGTGGCTAGAAATTCTTGGAACAAAATTTCTGGCTAGAACCCATAAGAGCTTGAACATCATGATGGGGGATGACAGACCCCACAAAATCAAAGGGATCGATAGCATACCCCTGCACAATAATGTAGGCACCGTAGGGAGTATTGGAGATGAATTCTATGTCTCCACAATAGCACAAAATCTTCTCTCTATTGGATAGATGACTAAGAGTGATATGGAAGTCATCTTCAAAAAGTATGGATGCACCATGAGCGGGATCAATAGTCCTATATCCATCATTGCTCAGGGTGCCAAGATTGGAAGAATGTTCAAGCTTTCTTCTACCATTCCAATCCAAAGAGCCCTAGCAGCTCATCATCATAATTAGGATGCCTATTTGAGTACATTGTGACACAAGAGGTATGGTCACCTCAACTTTAGACGCCTTGTATCCCTTAAAAAGACAAACATGGTATAGGGGCTTCCATAGTTGTACTTTCAAAAATATGTATGTGAGGCTTGTTGCATGGGTAAGCAACATAGATAGCTCTTTCCAACATGTTTGTACATTCAGATCTATGGGGTCCAAGTTCTATACTGTCTCTTGGCAAAGCTTTGAACTTCATGCAGAGTACTCATGCAGAGTTTGGCATGAAGTAAATGGGAGAACTCCATGATTTTCTTGGGATAGAAATATGGAGAGATGACACAAGTATTATTCTTTCTCAAGGAAAGTACATGCAGAAAGTACTCAGTAGTTTCACCTACATGACTGCAAGCCACTCCCTACTCCTATGGAATGAAATATCAAGTTGTCACCACTTGACACTTCTCAAGCCTCATATCCTCTATAGTATAGAAAGCTCATTGTTGGCAGCTTAATCTACTTGACCATCACCAGGACAGATATCTCATATGTAGTTGGTGTGCTTAGTTAGTTCATGCAGAATCCCAAGAAGACTCACCTCCTTGCATCAAAGAGAGTACTTAGATACCTTGGTACATGGGATTATGGACTACATTTTGCCAAGTCATCCAACTTACACTTCCATGGATACACAGATATGCTGATTGGGCAGGAAGTGTAAATGACGGAAGATCCACCAGTGGTGGATACTACTTTAGTTTGGCTCCACAGCATTGTCCTGGAAAAGCAAGAAGCAACCAACATGGCATTGTCTTCCACCAAAGCAGAGTATAGAGGATCCACCAATGCAGCATGTGAAGCAATTTGGTTCAGAAGGCTTCTTTCAGAGGTTGAGATACTTCCTGGAGGCCCTACTTTGCTCTATTAAGATAATATGAGTAGAATCCAATTGGCAAAGAACCCAGTGTTTCATACAGAACAAAACACATTGAAGTGCATTATCACTCCATTCATGAAAAAGTTCTTAGTGAAGAAATTGACTTGATACATTGTTTGACACAAGAACAAGTCATATATATCTTCACCAAGCCGCTTCCCTTGATAAGTTTGCACACTTTCGACATCAGCTTGGTCTTTGCCGATTGCAACTTAAGAGGGGGAAGTGAAGGTTAAGTTTTACACCTTTGTACATACTTTTTTTCGTTGTTCTCTTTTTGCACTCTTGTGCATCTTTTGTGAGCTTTATTTCTATTGCCATCATGCAACATTCAAAAGAGCCAAAAGTGTGTTTTGTGAAGCACCCTCTTCTTATGTAGTGCAATTTAAGAGGGGGCATTGAGAATGGTGTAAATTGCACCATAGGGTTATGGGAAAAACCCTAACCCTAACCCTAAGGGGTTCATGTAAATATTCCTATTTTACACGTAACACAAGTTAGTGTACATTTAGTAATCTTTTGTGCACTCCTCTCTCTCCCTCTCTTACTTCTGCTATCATGGTATTAGTTAGTAATCTTGTGTGCACTCCTCTCTCTCCCTCTCTCACTTCCCCTATCATGGTCCATCATATCTCAATTTCAATTTTCCTGGGAACTTCCCCAATTTTGTATTAAACATAAGTGCCGAATCTCCTGCCTTGACCAATTTGATTTCTGTCCAACCCAGGCTTTTCTTAGCTCTTGGATGAATTGTGTAGTGTGTCAACTTTCTAGATGATCTTCTTCTAGCTGATTCAACTGCTTTTGTTGGAACTCCACTGACTCCTACAGACTTAGTCTAAATCTTGTAAACTAGTGGTCACAATTCCATGGGTATTACTGCCTCAACAACTTCAAGGGTGTTATTCCCGTGCTTACCTTGAATGTTGTTTGGAATGCCCACAATGCTGAATCTAGCTTTGTGTCCTAGTCCATGTTGTTTTCCAAAACTGTCAATTTCAAAATCTAATTCATGATTTTATTAGAACTTTCTGCCTGTCTAGCTGCTTGTGGGTGGTAACTTGATGCAATTTTGTGAACGATCTTATGAATTTTTGTCAGTTTTTTGATGGTTCTATTTAGAAATTGTCCTCCTTGATTCAATACTAGCTTTATTTGATACTATGCTTACCGGCCCCAAGTTTTGATGGTCCACCCCAATGATGTCGATTGGGACGTCAGGCTTAACCTCTGTTTGTTGTGGGACCTTATTTTTCATGGGACAATCCATACAGGCATGTCCTATGCCACAATCTCTGCAGAGTGGTTGGAAAGTAGCGGGGCTACCACGATGAGGGCACTCTGTGATCCGGTGATTTTCTCCACAACCGTAGCACTTGATTGGTGCTCGATATGTGTTGGGACGTACTTGATTTGCATAAACTAGTATTAGACCCTCTGCACCTTCTACATAGTACACTGGGTACTCTGCTTCATACTCGAATGGCGAGTCTACTTCCTTAGCTTGCAGTTGATGTATTAGAACTGCTTGAGGAGCTAGATTTGGTGCTCTTGAATATGGTCGTGGATTTGGATTCCTGAGTAGTTGTGGGACTTGTGTCCAAATGGGAATAGGATTTAGCCTCGGAGCTAGGGGCGCTTGTGCAAGTGCCGGTTGCCTGTACACTAACATGGGTGCTGCTTGGTATTATTGAGGTCGAGACGGGTTGTTGCACATGTTGAAGATGCAACTGTTTTCATCATGGCCATCAACGACGCAGATATGGCACCACTGGCTCTTAGGACCGGGCATTCATTTGCTGTATGATTGGCCATGCAGTGTAGACACCAGACATTTTCTCATTCGTGGATAAGTCTGAGGTGGTGGCTGAGACAAGTGAAGCTTTTGTTCCATGGCCTGCATCATGTCTTCTTTCAGCTTCATGGTCATGGCATCTAGGTGATCTTCATTTGATGTTTCGGCAGTGGACTTGGATTTGCCCTTTTTAGAGTGCTTATCTCATGCATTGAATCTGCCATCATCACTGCTAGTGTTAGAGTCGGTCATGCCATCCTCGATGTCAATGGCTGTTGCATGAGCAACACTGAACATTTCATAGCGACTAATCTATTTCATATCCTTTTGGATTTTCTTCCTTAGTCCCACAATGAACCAGGCCATGAGGTACTTTGCATCGGGGCATGGGTCACATTTGGTAATTAATCTTTTCATCTTGCCCAGGTACATGTGTATATCTTCTCGATGGCCTTGTTCGATCTTGCTTAGTTGGAGAGCGGGATCATCTTGTAGCCTCTCTATTTGAAAGCGCCTTTTGAATTTTGTTTAAAGCAGGTCCCCAAGTGGCTCGCTCTTCCACTAGGAGGTCTAGGTACCATTCAAATGCTTCATCAGTTAAGGCCATGGGAAACCAGGCCACCTTGGTTTCATGGGATTGATCTCCACCTACTCGGCATGCGGCATCAAAATGTTGGAGGAAACGGACTGGATCTCCCCTACCATTATATTTGGGAAGTTCCAGTTTTCCCAAGGGGCTCATGCCTTGATTGTTATTATTTCTGCGATTAAAGAAATTGTCAGCCTCTGCATCGAGGTCAATATCCCCATCATTGTCGCTACGACGTCTAGCCATGTTGTGGCGTGGTGGAGTCAAAGGGATTTCTTGAATTTTAGGGGGGGAATCGGGGTAGAGGTTGCAACGGAGTTGTATGCTGATTTGGCAAGCGTTGGAGTCGGAGGTGTTATTGGGAGTGTAATTGCATGCAGATTGGGCAAGAGTTGCAAAGGGTATCTCTGCTACAAGTGCGGGTGTTGATGTAGTTTTGTTTGGAGGATTAGAGTGGGGTTAGTGTTGTAGGGACCGTCATATTAATAATGTGCCTAAGATTGTCCCACGTGTGTAGGGAAATGTGCTGGTATAGATGGATCATCAATCAGAGGTCACGGCGTTAAGATATGAGCGAATTAGTGCAAAACGAGGCCCACACGGGGGCGCAAATGAGTGAGTTCTAGGGATGCCAAAATGGTGTGCAATGGGCTGGAAGAATGCCGCATAGCATGGTGTTTTCATGTGTGAAATTTTGGTTCAAACAGGGTCCAGTTTGGGTCTCAAACGGATGAGTTATGAGCGGTTAAAGAAGGGGGGAAAATGGACCTTTTTTGTGGGGTCGGGGGGGTCCCTTGGTCTTAAGGTTGGTGTGAATGGACTTTAAATCCAACTGAGGGTGAGTAACTGAGGTACTTCCAGTTAGTCTAACTAACCTGTCCAATTGTACTAACTGTGAGTTACCCTAACCTAGATAATCTAACCTAACCTAACTGTGGGTCACATTGACTACAATTAGATAAACTAACCAAGGTTAGTTGAGCTAACCTAGGTGTCCAGTTAGTTTGACTAACTAGCAGTTAGGCTAACCTAAATTCAACTAACTACTCTCGAGTTAAACTAACTAGCTTAGGTTAAATCTAACCTAACCTAGGCTTAAAGTAACCTAACTAGGGTTAGTCCTAGGGTAAAGTTAGGTTAGTTTTTTTTAAAATAAATAAAAATTTTGGGGGGGGGGGCGTCGCACGGTGGCAGATTTGGAGAAGGGTGGGGGGGAAGTGTCGCCGTCGAGGGGGAGGGTAGTGTGGAGACAAAGGGAGGGTGGAGGGATGGCGAAAGAATGGAGGGAGGAGTAGGAGGGGGCAGTGTATAGGAGGCGATGGTGGAGCGGGGTGGAGGGCACCACGAGCACGGAGGAGGAAGCAAAGGGGCGGGGTGTGCATCGTCATCAGGTAGGGGCGAAGGAAGGGCTACGCTATCGCGGGCGGCTCTGCGCATGGGCTATATCACCACGGGCGGCTCTGCGCACACCATCGGGCAGTGCCCTTAGCCCTTAGACTAGTAGGGCTTTAAGCCCTTAATTTAGGGAGGGGAGTGCGAGCGGGGGGTGAGATGGGGGGGAAAGAGAGAGAGAGAGAGAGAGAGAGGTGGTGGAGGGGTGGGGGGGGGTGGTGGAGATGGAAAGGGGGGGGGGGAGGGGTGGTGGAGAGGGGGGGGAGGTGGGAATAGAGGGTGGGGGGGGAGGGGTGGTGGAGATGGAGGGGGGATGGTGGAGATGGGGGGGGTTGGGGAAAGAGATGGGGGGGGTGGGGCATGGAGATGGGTGGAGGTGGTAGAGGAGATGGAGGACGGGGGGGGGGGGGGGGGGGGCGGGGGGGGAGGGGTGGGTGGAGAGGGGCTGGGGGGGTGGAGATGGAGGAGGGGGTGGAGGAGATGGAAGGGGTAGTGGTGGAGGAGATGGAGGAGAGAGGGGGGAAGGGGGGGGTGGTGGAGGGGGAGGAGGAGGGGTGGAGAGGAGGGGGGGGGGGGGGGTGGGGAGATGGAGGAGGGGGGGAAGGGGGGTGGTGGTGGAGGGGGGAATGGTGGTGGAGGGGATGGTGGTGGAGGGGGGAATGGTGGAGGGGGAGGGGGAGGGGGAAAAAAACTTGACGGACGGAAAACTTTGACAAAAATCCAAAGGGAGGAAGAGATGGTCACCTGAACGCTCTCCAAGTCTTTCTTGATGTAACGGGATTGTTGAGGACCAACGATGGGTGGATGGCTAGGTTATCGCTGCGAGATGGTGGGCTCGAAGTAACTCACCGTGTGAGGATGGGAGTAGGGTGGTGGTCGATGGAGAGGAAGGAGTGTCTTGCGTAGGGCTCGGAATGGGAAAGAGGATGGAGGAAAGATGTGAAAGATGAAGAATGAGGGGGTGGAGTGGGTTTTTATAGGAAATGGGTGTAGGTTTAGGGTTAAACCCTAAACTCTTCCCGAGCCGTAACTTTTTATGGTTAGCTCAGATCGCTCTTTTGTAAAAAGGTGAAATGATCGAAATTGCAAGCTCTACGCCTTCGTGTCCACTACCTAGCCTAATTGTTTATCATGTGGCTTCTTTTTAAAAAATAAAGAAAATTTCTTAAGGTAGTAACCCAAGGTTGCTTGGAATTACTATTTTTGGCTAGAGTTGGAAAAAATTTTACTCTCCTTGCCCTTGAGTGTTATGTTTGTGAAAATTCGTAGTAGTTTGTTTTTTTACACATACCTGTGTATGTTTACTCATTTCTTGAGACGCTAGTCTCCCCGACAGCGGCACCAAATGTTGGCTCTTTCCCATGGCTTCTGCAGGAAGAGCAGGGTATTCTCAGTATGCAGGGTTTCGAGGCTTTTTGTCACCTACAAATATATCGGGGTTGTTGTTTGTAGTATACGTGTAGCTTAGGACCTTGAGTCATATTCTGGTGAGAGACGTAGGCTTAAGTGTGGTAAGCAAACATAGTGCATGCATGTGTGAAAGGAACGTGCATCATCATGGCTGAGGTAATGAAGGCTTTCGCCTTCATTAGGGGTTGCAGGGTTTAGGAGGAGTTTAAGGGTTAGAGGGAGGTTCAAGGTTTAGAAGAAGGTTCCAAGGTTTAGAAGGAGGTTCCAGAGTTTAGAAGAGGTTCCAGAGTTTAGAAGGAGGTTTCAAAGTTTAGAAGAGGTTCCAGGGTTAGAAGGAGGATCCAAGGTTCAGGGTAGAGCACATGGTGGAGAACTCGTCTCCCTCGTAGATCATGGAGGTTAAGGGTTGAGGAACTAAGGGTTTAGCAAGAGCATAGGAGTGGGAGAGGAAGAAGGTGTAAGAGCATGGGGCGAAAGAAGAGAGAGAAGGAGGGAGGAGAAGGGAGGAGGAGGAGGAGGAGGCAGGACGAGAAGGGAGGAGGAGGGAGGAGGAGGAGGAGAAGGGAGGAGGAGGAGGAGGAGGGAGGACGAGAGGGAGAGGATGGGTTGCAAGGTTGGAGGAGAGGGGAGGAGGAGTTGCAACGTTAGGACATGCTTTTGGACGTGGAGTACAAGGAAGCATAGACACTTGAGACAATTGCTTGGAATACCAAAGTAGAACTCAACACAATGCCCCAAAGAGTGTAGGCTTCATTCCATTATGGGGTATTTATACAAGTTGGAGAGCTTCTCTCTTTGCATGTAGGAATTGTAAGACATTCTCTCTCTACATGTAGAACTTGCATATAGAAGTTGCATGTAGGAGTTGCAAGTTGCATGTAGAACTCGCATGTTAGAATCAAATGTAGGACTTGCATGTAGGAGTTGCATGTAGAACTCGCATATAGGAATCGCAAGTAGAACTTGTATGTTGAGGATTCCTAAGAGAGATTATTCTTAGCCTTATGCAAGTGCAAGCGGAGCTTTGCTGCCGCTACTCTACACACACATTCTCTACTACCTAAGTCCATGTTGGCACAGAGACAACAAAAACCTCTTGGAGGCTCCATTCAGAAGTGTAGCCTCTCCCAACTCTCCTACACCTTTGGTTGCATCCAGGATTAGAGGTACGTTCTCTAGCATGTTGAGCTGCTTAGGACGAACAGAGTCGGCGAACATGGAGAACCCCTTCTCTGGCATGTCCGTAGGAAGGGAAGGCCAGCAGTAGATAGTTCTCGAGCCCCAGACCACCAAGATAGAAACTACCTTCGCCAATCCAGGACCCTTTGCCTATGCCAGACCCCCTCAATGGGAGAACATGGATAATGAAGATCCATGGATGAGGGAATTCTGTAGACAAGACCCAAGTCGAGGGGATACTAGGAACTTCCAAGGTGGAATGCCTTATGATCCCTTAACAGCCCTGGCCCCACCAGCCTTTGTCAACTATGGGGCACCTCAGTTCTCACCCTACTGCCCATTGCATGGAACCAACGTTACCATGTCCCAACATGAACATAACCTGGTGGCTGCTCCATATAGACCCCTTCTTGCAAATCACCATGCAAGAAGGCATTCTTTACATCCATACCATCCCTTTGATGCAGCCATAGCAATGACTGCTCTTACGGTTGCCATCCTTGCAACCAGACTGAATGTTTCTTCATAATCAATGCCATATGTCTGTGCATACCCCTTGACAACTAATCTAGCCTTGTATCTGTTCATAGAACCATCTGCATTGTGCTTCACATTATAAATCCACTTGCAGCCAATTGCATTCTTGTCTTTAGGCAAAGGCGCCAATTCCCATGTAGCATTTGCTTCCAAGGCATCCATTTCTTCATCCACGGCTTTCTCCCATTTTTCTTTTCCCATGGCTTGCTCAAAAGAAGTGGGGTCTGGTTCATGTATCACTTTGACCATATAGGCATAGTGAACGGCTGTAAATCCATTATATTTTAGCTGATCCACAGGATACTTAACTCTGGTAGACCTGCGCAAAATAGGCTCACTACCAAGTGCTCTCAAAACATCCCTTGTCTTCCTTACTCTAGGCATAACAACAGAAGGAATACCCAACTCATCATCAAGGCTCTGTTCTGAGCCACTGGATTCACCATTCACATGGCACATGAACATAGGCAATGCAACCAAAAACTTTCAAATGAGAAATATATGGTTTCCTACCAGTATACCTCTCCCCCGGCATCATGCCATGTATTGCTACAGTGGGAGCCCTATTCATTATGTAGACTGCTGTAGCAACTGCTTCAGCCTAATAATAATTTGGAAGGTCTTTTTTGTTGAGCATGGCATGAGATACCTCTCCAATATGCCTGTTTTTCCTTTCTGCAAGTCCATTTTGATATGGAAAATGACTACATGAATATTGCTGCTTTATGCCATGCTCCTGTAGGAACCTTGCAAACTCATTGAAGATATATTCTCCCCCTCCATTTGACCTTAGGCATTTTATTTGTAGGCCTGTTTCTTTTTCACCCATAGCTTTAAAAGCTTTCAAATGCCCAAACACTTCACTTTTCTTTTTCATAAAATACACCCAAACTTTTCTGTTGTAGTCATAAATAAAAGTGACAAAATAATGACAACCTCCAATAGATGCAGCTTTAGTAGTCCACACATCAGAGTGGATTGATTCCAATGGCCTCTTACTCTCTAAAACATGTCTAGGAAATGGTTTCCTTGCCTGTTTTCCAAATTGATAGCCTTCACATACCTTGTGCATTTCTACAACCTTGAACTTAGGCAATCCTGCAACAATATTTTGGGCTTGCATTAATTTAAGTCGCTCTACATTAACATGACCAATGCATTTATGCCAGATATCAATATTTGCAACTACACCGGTCCCATGTGCAAACATTACTGCACTCAATTCAGGCATGTCCACATCCAACATAAACATCCTGCCCTTCTTCTTCCCTTTTGCTATCAAGTGACCTTTATTTTTCATATCCTCAACAAAGCATCCATAAGGATTAAATCTGACCTGCAAGCCCTACTCAACCATTCGACCAATAGAAACTAGGTTCTTGGTGATATTCAGAACATGAAATACATCATACAGGTATTTCTTTTTCCCATCCTGTATAGACAAAGGAATTTTACCAATATGCACAATAGGATGTGCAGTATCATTACCAGTCTCCACAAATCCTGGTCTTTCCATTTTCCTTGCATCCTGCATCCATTCTGCATGACCTGTCATGTGGTTTGACACACCTGAGTCAACATACCACAGATCATTGCTTTCTTTTGCACTTGTCACAGAATTGGTCATGTGCTACACCATAAACAAATGCTCATTTCTGTCATCACCCTGTCTACTAGAGGATGTGTAATTGCCTTGCTGTAATTTTCCATTCATGATGTCATTCCGCTTTTTGTAGCAGTCTTTAGCCATATGACCCATTTTACCAGAGTAGTAGCATTCGACATTGCTGTTTGCATTTTGGCCTCTCTGCCATCCACCACGACCTCTTTGGTTCCCCCTGTCTCTAAGGTTACCACATCCTCCTCCATAGGATTGGTTTTCTTGAATTTGCTGCATATTCTGATTTCTGGCACGGCCTCCAGATCGGCCTGCTCTACCTCTGCCTCTACCTCTTCTAGCATTTGAGTAGAAGACAACTTCTTTTGAAGTTCCTCCTGAAGACGATGCACCACCATTTCTTTGCTCTTCAAAAATTAGAAGAGCAATCAACTCCCCAAAATCAGAATAATTTAAAGGATGGCATGAGAGAGCTAGGAAAATTATATACTGGCTGTCTATCAGTATTTCAGATTCTATGATTGTGCATATTCAGGATGCAAGCACACCGAAGGAGGTGTGAAATACTTTGACAAAAATGTATAGTACAAATACGCAAGCCAGGAAAATGCAGCTCAAGTAGGAGTTGCATAATGTGCACAGAGAAAATATGAGCATCAATGACTACCACATGAAGGTGAAGAAGATTGCAGATGCACTTGCTTCCATTGGGTCGCCAATGGAAGATGATGATTATGCCTGCAACTCCTGTTGATTGGGAACATTAGAAATAACTGGTTCTTGTTCAGCTCCAGTAATGAACTCTCAATAGCCTTTTCCCTTAAGGAAATTCGTCATTCTAAACTTCCATACTGGGAAGTTGTTCTTGTCAAGCTTTTCAGTGACTATCTGTGAAAGAGCATCAGATGCCATTATAGAACACTGCAAAAATATTCTATCACTGCAAAAAGCACAACTTCTGCCTCACAAGGGCAAATCTACAAAACTGACGAAAGTGGTGTTTGACCACACAGTCACTTCCTAATGATGATTTTGCATTAACAGGCAATAAGAATGATTCAGTCACTCCCAATATCTTTGCGCATAGGCATACGATGCAATTTCTGTGGCAACTTTTCACCGACCTGCAGAACAGTGGTTGCACAGCAAAAACAGGGCACCTTTCTGAGTGCCTGCGGAAAACTTCCGCCACCAAAACGGGCCCCGAAATGGCCTTGAATCAAAAAAATAATGTCACTGAGGGCTTTCCTCTCTCCCGCAGCATATACTACCCTCTCATCGCACCATGAAGGGTGTCCCAAACTGAGACAGTGCACTCTTGCACTTTCCAGCTATGCTACCTGCAGAGATTTCCTCCCAAAGTCGAAAGAGGAAAGGATTACTAATCCTCTTACCAAGACACCACGAACTTGGTTTGCTTTCTTGAGCTCCTTACCATGAACCAAGCTCTGATACCATGTGAAGAGAGTGAGAGAGAAGTAAGGAGTCTCACTTGTAGCTTTTTTCACATACACAATGGGGGAATACACACAAAGGTGGAGGCTGAAAATAGTTTTCCTCTTCTTAGTTGTGTAAGCCAAAAGAACTCTCTCTCTCTCTAAGTACAAAAGGAATAGATGAACCCTATATGTGGGTCTCAAACCAAACTCAAGTAACTAAGGTGGCATACTAACTGAGCCACTAACTAGAGTGCGTAAAGATAACTGTCATCTAGCTATTATTCATGGGCGGTGTAGCAACCGTATCTGCAACTAACAAGTTGGTGACATAAATGCACAACGGTCACCTTGGCATATCACGAGTGGAGCTCGATATCTCAACATCCTCTCCATATATCAGAGACTATAGCATTGCAGTGTTGCTATGCCAAGAGCCCGAACTTGTTGCATGGAGTCCCCTACTGCCCGTGGGCTGCCCCTGGGAGCTGTATTTTGACATATACTAGCTCGTTTTTTACTGTTTCAACCTTATATATCAGGTTGCCTCGACTGTTCCAGCAATCTATTGCCTTGTTTGAGTGGGAGAGAAGGAATATTATCCATATAAGATAAAAAACGACCTGCTACTCTGCAATTCTAGCCATTGGAAGTTGCTTTTTTAGGGCCCGAAAGCAAAACCGTCTTTTGCTTATGGCAGACTCTAGTTCTCGTGTTGATCAAAGGCGGCTGGTACATTCAGATTTCAGTTGGGTTTATGCCTTCAAGTTGATGCATACCAAGCCAAAGGTTGGCTGAAAGAGATTGCTTACAATTGATGCATTTTGAGCCTTTGTTTAGCTGAGAAAGTGAGCATAAGTGAGCAGTGTTTTTCTGAAGCTGTCTTGTATCCCAGGAAGAGATTATTTTTTGTGAGTGCAATACTCTTCCCACTAAGGGAATTTTTTGGACAACAATTTTCAGAATTGTTGGGCTATTTCATTGGAGTTTATGCCTCAAATGCTTCAGGAAAGTTGGTGATTGGCAGTTTGCAGCCGTGTGACAGCAGTAAAAAGTGAGTAGGTGGCTGTTTTCAGAAGTGAATATCAGAGAATCCATGAGGATTTGTCTTTTGAGTTCAACTAAGAAGTTTTAGTTTTTTGGACAATCTACAATCTTGTTTTTGAAAGCGTTTCAATTCGAGATTTAGAGAAAAAGTTATGATGCCCGGTATGGCCATGATTTACAGTTTTGACAGTTTATGACAGCAGCTAGAAAAAGTGAGCAGGGGGCTGCCTTCAGTAGTGAATATAAAAAAATCCATAATGAATTTGGACTTGCAATAAACTAAAAGTTTGTAGATCTATTGGTTGTCTACAAATTCGATGCTTACAGCAAAGGCGACTTATGGTTGGGAAGATATTGATAGTTCAAAACAAGCCAAAACTGTTGCAAACTGTTATTACAGCAGTAAAAGTTTTGCAGGTGGTGGTTTCCAACAGTAGATATAAGGAAATCTGTAAGGATTTTGGACTTGCTGTAAACTGAGAAGTTGCAGAGTTTTCTACAAGCTACATTTTTTCTTTTTACACTTTTTGCATCAGACGTACCGTGCAAAAGCTATTGACTGGTTTTGGGATGCCCTGAGGTCACTTACAGCAAAACATGTATTTGTGACGGTGAGAGTGTGGCTATTGTCATTGCAGTTGATATTTTTTGGGCTTGAGTTTGGTTCATTGGTGCAGTGTATCGTGGTTTTTTCTTGTCATCCATTGTGATGGCTTCGGCATCAGAGAATGCATTGCTTAACATTGAGAAGTTGGATAGCACAAACTTCTCTCATTGGAAGGAGCAAATCTACAATATTCTGGTGCAGAAGAAGCAAGTAAAGCCTATAAAACGCAAAGGCTTATAGCCAGAGGATTGGGAAGATGATGAAGAGTGGAAGGAATTGGATGAGCTTGCACGCTCCATGATCATGCTCACACTTTCAAAATCGGTGTATTTCAATGTGAAAGATACTGCAGGTGGTGCCTATGGCGTGTGGACAAAGTTGCATAATCTTTATGAGAAACAGAGTGCCGCTTGTCAAGTGTATTGGTTGAAGAAACTCATAGATCTTCGCATGGAAGAAGGGACTTCCATGTCTAGCCATTTAAATGAGTTTAACACAAATTTCAGTCAACTTTCAGCTCAGAAAATTGCCTTTGATGACTTAGTTAAGGCAATGTTCTTATTGGTCACCCTTCCTAAAAGTTGGGACACTTTTAGGACTGCTATAAGCAATTCAGCCCGTGTAATAAGCAGTGATGTTAAGAGTAGCCTTGTCACTGAGGAGGTAAATAGAAAGAACAATGCTAGAACTAAAAGTTCAAGTTCTCTCAATGGGAGAGGGAGCTCATATTCTAGGGGGAAATACCATGACAGAAATACAAGCAAGTCTAGAAGCAAATCTAGAGGAAAATCCCATGCCAAAAAGGATTTGGAATGCTTCTATTGTGGAAAGAAAGGCCATTTCAAAAAGGATTGCTACAAATGGAAGAACGATAAAGGCAAAGGCAAAGCTAATGTGCAGCCCAAGAAGGAAGAGAAATCCACGGTCAATATAGAGGAAGTGAATGATAAAGGCAAAGGCAAAGCTAATGTGCAGCCCAAGAAGGAAGAGAAATCCACGGTCAATATAGAGGAAGTGAATGCCATAAGTAACAATAGTGATGAGGGTGACATTCTTTATGCCTCTATGTTTGAGCATGCTTTTCTTGTGACTAGTGATGATGCATTGTCATAGAATTGGATACTAGACTCAGGAGCATCTTTCCATGTCACTCCACATAGGGAGTGGTTTACCATTTATGATGTAGGAAGGAAAGGAACCGTGAGACTTGGAAATGATTATCCATGTGACATTGTTGGAGTGGGAGATATCCACTTGTCTCTTCCTAATGGTTCTACATTTGTACTCAAGAATGTTAGGCATGTTCCAAATCTGAAAAAGAGCTTGATAAGTACGGGACAGCTTGATGATGATGGCTATCATGTATTTTTTGGCAACAATACATGGAAAATTAGCAAAGGGTCACTTGTGATTGCTAGAGGTTCCAAGCATGGAACGTTGTACTCAATGCATGTGTCAGGCATAAGAGATAATGTAATCAATGTGACCGAGCAGCCATCCATCTCTTTGTGGAATCATCAGTTGGGACACATGAGCATGACAGGAATGAAGATACTTTTTGGTTTGCAGTATGTTCTCGTGTTTAACTTTTCAGATTTTAGCATGTGTGAGCATTGCATGTATGGGAAGCAAACACGGTCTTCACATAAAAAATCTTTGGGCAAGAAGAGGCTTGAACCATTGGAGTTGGTTCACAGTGATGTGTGTGCCTCTTTAGAAGAAGAGTGATGTCTTTGATGCATTTCAAAAGTTCTTAGCATTTGCTGAAAATCAGTCGGGCAAGAAGCTCAAATGCTTGCACACTGATAATGGAGAAGAGTATACCTCTCATGCATTTAAGAATTTTTGTGATCTACATGGCATCAAGCGAGAGTTGACTACTCCTGAGAATCCTTCTCAGAATGGGGTTGCTGAGAAGATGAATAGAACTATTTAAGAAAGGAATGTAAGCATGCTTTCTAATGCCAGTCTGCCTCATGTCTTTTGGGCTGAGTCTATCAAGACAGCAGTACATCTTATCAATAGGTCGCCTAGCAAGGCACTAGATGGGAAAGTTCCAGAAGAGGTTTGGTCAGGCAAGCCACCATCTTATGGGCATCTTCATGTATTTGGCTGTGAAGCTTATGTTCATATCCCTTAGGAAAAACGTAGCAAGCTTGATCCAAAGTCAAGGAGATGCATTTTTCTTGGATATGGTGATTCAGGCAAGATGGGATACCGATTGTGGGATCCAGAGGCGGGGAAGATAGTATGCAGCCATGATATTATCTTTAATGAGGACAAGATGCACAAGAAGCTAGAAAAGACTGTTGAGATACGTAGAGTGGCGTTTCAAGAGGATGGACAGCCACCATATGAGAGGCATGCACAATCTCTTCCACATGATGCAAGGCATGCATAGCCCATAGATTGTGAGGTGGGAGAGCCACATCTAGGTGGACAACCTCAGGTTATGTAGGAAAATCAGTTGGGACAACAAGATGTTCATGGTGAGCAAGTATTGAGATGTTCCACTAGAGTCTCACGACCTCCACAGAGATATGCTCCATCTCTAGATTATGTCATGTTGACAGATTGTGGTGAGCCTTCATGCTTTGAGGATGCTATGTCTAGGAATGACAAGCATAAGTGGGAGAAGGCCATGCAGTCAGAGATGGATTCTTTGATGAAGAATGCTACTTGGGATTTGGTTTATTTGCCCAAAGGAAAGCATGCATTGCCATGCAAATGGGTTTACAAGCTGAAGATGTCTCCAACAGATGCATTGCCTAAGTATAAGGCAAGGTTGGTAGCCAAGGGTTTTAAGCAGGAGAAGGGTATTGACTTTGATGAGATCTTTTTCTCAGTGGTGAAGATGACTACCCTTCGTATAGTGCTTGCATTGGTTGCTAGAGAGGGCATGGAGCTTGTCCAAATGGATGTAAAAATAGCTTTTCTAGATGGAGATTCTCATGATAACATCTATAAGCAGCAACCATAGGGGTTTGTTGTACAGGGCAAAGAACGGATGGTATGCAAGCTTCAGAAAAGTCTTTATGGGCTGAAGGAGGCTCCTAGGGAGTGGTACCATAAGTTTGATGCATTTATGCGATCCCAAGGGTACACACAGAGTGAGACAGATCATTGCCTCTACACAAAGAAGGCATCAGATGGCAGCCTTCTTATTTTGATTTTATATGTTGATGACATGCTTATTGCTGGGAAATCTACTTTGGATGTGGATGCCTTGAAGAAAATGTTGCATGAAACCTTTGACATGAAGGATTTAGGTGATGCCAGTCACATACTTGGCTTGAGGATTGTTCGGGATAAGAACAAGAAACTCCTTCATTTGTCACAGAAAGAGTACATTAGCAACGTACTTGAGCATTTCAATATGGAGAGGGGGAAGTCCATAAGTACTCCGTTTGCCTCCATATGTGAAACTTAGCCAAGCGGACAGCCCTAAGTCAGATGAGGAGCGAGCCGAAATGCCAATACCTTATGCATCCGTAGTAGGAAGCTTGATGTATGCCATGGTTGCTACACGTCCAAATATTGCTTTTGCAGTGGGAGCTATTAGCGATGCTGATTTTGCAGGGAATGTAGACACCAGGAGGTCTACTACAGGATATGTTTTCTCATTCAATGGAGGTGCAGCTTCATGGGTCTCTCGTTTGCAACCATGTATGGCTTTCTCTACCACTGAGGCAGAGCATGTTGCAGCCACTGAGGCATGCAAGGAAGCTATGTGGCTTACTCGTCTAGTGGGAGACTTGAGCATTGTAGGAGAGGTTCCAGTTTTACACTGTGATAGTCAGAGTGCCATGCAGTTGGCACGGAATCCTGTCTTCCATGCGAAGACAAAGCATATTGATGTGAAGTATCACTTCATCAGAGAGGTGATTGAGGACAAGCGCATCCAGCTTGTCAAGGATCACATAGATGAGAACTCTACAGATCTTCTTACAAAGAGTCTTTCCTCAGAGCAGTTTACACATTGCAGAGTATTGATGGGTGTTGGATGACATTAGGATGGCCATATTCTCCCTTAAAGGTGTATTAGCCTTTAAGTGGGAGGTTGTTGGGGTAAAGGCCAATGGCCTAGTATATACCCCTTTGTACCATACATACATAATAAGAGCTTACCTTGATCTAGGTGAGTTAGCACCCACAATTTCGGTGTCCTCCCTTTCTTTGTTGCTCTCTGATAAGATCTCTCCATCAACATCCTTGTGAGGCTAGTAGAGCCCCAGGTCTCATCAACTGGGCAGATTATTTCTATACCCAGTTGAGGGAGGACCTAAAGACACATGGCAATGTCCCGGGAAACCGAATGAGTTATACCACATGTTGGCACAGCAACCGCCAATCAAATACGGGCTTGCCAACAAAGAAGCCATAGAACCCATTCAAATAAAATGTGAAGAGGCGATGGTGGCCGACCCCAAATGGCTTAAAAGTGATCCAAGTGCGGCGACCCCCTTCTTTTGTTATAGGCTCTTCCTCTTCTCCATGGGCCAGGCTCACATAAGCCCTATAGTATTTCAATGCACCTAAGCACTGGACACGTGGGGGATACACTGACATGCCAGTCAAATAGTTATCAAAGGCAGACAACATACACCTCCAACTGCTGGATGCAATTGCCCAACTCCCTCAAGTATTGCGCACAATTTTGCAAGAGAGGCAAGAACACACCTCCCAATTGTCCTCCTCTCTACTACAAGCACCAGTCAGGGTACGTGACAGCCACACCCTCATGGTCCTCGTGCAAGCTACCGGGCAAACTGCCCTCAGCAAAGTAGAGGAGTACAAGGTCAAGATCGAAGACTTGGAGGTCATTGTTACAAAGCTCAAGGATGAGTTCTCTGCTAGTGAATCCCTGGTTCAGACCATGATCGAGACCATGATGGACCATCTGGACAAGGCAAAACCAAGCCTCAAAATTGCAGAATAGTGAGACGAACATAGGTTGAGGAAAGGTTGACCGATAAATCCAAGAAATTCACGATTACCTCGCATAGGAGCAAGCCCTCCCAGTCACTTTGCAAGCAAAAAATGAACATCTTCGTAACTCTCGATGCCCATAGGAGTCCATGCTGGAAGACAAGGAGCAGCAAAAGTTCACAATATGCAGGGAGGTCTCTACACAACTCACCACCTACACATAATCCCCACGCACCATCCCCCAAGCACTTCAGATGTACTTCATTGCCCTCTATGCACAAAACCTCATCTTCCACATCGATCTCACCGCCCCCTCCCACCCAACACCCTCCCAACCATCCTCTGCCGTAATCTTGACCAATGCCACTTCGTTCTCACCATGTCGTACTTCTCCCTCGAGCTTTACCTGCTAGCCTACCCTCATCCGCCCCTATGACCTTCAATCCTTAGCTACCCACCCCATTCTCTTAAACTTTTAGGAGTGGGGTCGAGTAGTCATTGAGTCCACCAATTATGCATATGATGATGACCTGATACAACTAGCCAAGCACGACAAATTGAGCCCATGTGTCTGTACTCCTAAAAGCATCCAAGCCGACATCAAATGGATGCAGACCTATGGCCGGGCTTCCGCACTTCAAACTAAAGGGCATTTAACTGCCTATCACTCCACAACCTACCACCCCCTCAGCATCATCATTTTGTTCAATAGGGTGCTACAAGCTCTCCATGACTTACTTGAGTCCTTGGTCAGCAATTTTGAAACAATTCATATGGCATACCCTGAAGATGTCACTGAGGAGGAAGGGCAAGAAGCCATCTATGTCTTTAATGCTACCATGCTGCCCATAGAAATTTTGCAGCTAGATCCCACACACCCCACATTGTGCATTGTGCATGAGTACATGGCAGAACCAATCTAGGTATGTCAGGTTCAGGAGAAAAACCCACCAAGGTCTGGAAAAAGTTTGACAAAATGGTCACGGACTCGAAATTTAAAAAAGAAGTGGAGGACAGCTCTGCACAACAAAAATGGAATGAACATGTGATAAAAGAAGCTAGGTTTTAGGAGAAAGACCCACCAAGGTTTGGAAAAAGTCTGACAAAATGGTCACGGACTCGAAATTTGAAAAAGAAGTGGAGGACAGCTCTGCACAACAAAAATGGAATGAACATGTGATAAAAGAAGCTTTGGAAGCATATGAGGACCAAATGAAATGAACATCAAGAGTAAAGGAAGATGATTTGGAGGAGTTGGACCTTGGGATGACCCAAAAATTGCAACAACCAGTGAAAATCAGTGTGCACGCAAGAGCATTGTACAAGCACGAAATTGACCAGGTGATCTGACGTTGTGTCCTAGAACATGAGAAACATGTAGTGTTACAAGAAGCTCATCAGGGGTCATTAGCCAGATATTTCACCAGCGAGATCACACAATAGAAAAGTTTTCAGGTTGGACTTTGGTGGTCGACGATGTTGAAGGTCTCTCATGAGTTTGCGGCCAAGTGTTGGTATTGCCATCAGAGATGGACAACCTATTGATCCGGACCGCCGGCTACCTTTAAATCCCATCCTTCCACTCGATCCAGTTCAGAAATGGGGATAGATTTCATGGGTCATCCGATAAATTCTATGGCACAAATCACAAGGAATCGGTACATTTTGGTAGCAACATATTACTGCACCAAGTGGGTTGAGGCACAAGCACTCAGAGATAACTCCTCATGCAGTAAGGCAAAGTTTGAACATATATCAGAAGATCACAACTCAGTTCAAGGTAGTCGTCGAGATTGCCAAAATTCACAAGAATAACACAAGAGCCATTTGGATCCCGTATATGGATAACACAAGAGCCATTTGAAGATAGAGGGAAGGTTGTGAGACTTAGCATTTGCCTTGGCACCATATGGGCCCAAGTGGTTGTAACGAGCGAGAGAGAGAGAGAGAGAGAGAGAGAGAGAGAGAGAGAGAGAGAGAGAGAGAGTGGTACAAGGAATAGAGTTGGCCCTCCCTTCACAATGTGACTTGTATAAAAGGCCAAGTGGTTGACTTTGGTCTTTATTGTTATATGCAAGCTTTGAGAAATACAAGCTCTCTTCTTGCTCATGTGTTGAGATTGAGGTTTGCTTGCTCTCCTTGTTTGCCTTTGGTGTTTGCCACGATTCTCCTTCTCCCTCCCCTTCCCTTCCCCTCCACTTTCTCTTTCTCTTCCGGTGGAAACCCCATTGCAATGATTCAGTAGGCACTCAAGTGACATGCATGAAGGCTTCAATATGCAATGCTCCCACAAGGAGTAGCATGGGAGTAAGTAGCTCTCCATTGCAATGATTCAGTAGGCACTCAAGTGACACGCATGAAGGCTTCAATATGCAATGCTCCCACAAGGAGTAGCATGGGAGTAAGCAGGTCTATTAGCTCTGTTTGGAAGCGGAAACTAGTGAAGAAAGAGTGATTTTAGGGTAGGAATGCTCACTTTTCAACTTTCTACCCATAAAGCCAGTGTTATGAAATTGAGCTTGTTTTTTATTGTTTTTTTATGTTTGTTTATACAAGAAGTAGCTAGAATAATTGCTAAGTTGGTTGTAGTGTCAAATCTAAGTAAAAACACTTGAAAATGAAGATTGGAGTGGAATTTTGAAGTGGTTTTGGGTGCTTGACAGTCCAACTTGTAGAAACCACTCGTTTGTGTGCCAAAAGTTATTGTTTTGTGATGTTTTTTGTTTATGGTTGGTAGTTAAGGTCCTTAACAACCACCCCATGCACACAAACTTGGAACAAAACTTGGACAACCACCAGGAATCATTAGAAGAGAGTCGACAAAATGGCGTGTTCCCAGACAATTCCTATCCCCAATACCTATTGCCTTAGCTCGCTATCCCCATGACCTGTAGCCTTAGCTCCATCCTACCCACCTGACCCATGGCAATCACCTAACCCATTGCCTTATTTATGATGTGTAAGGGTTTGCTATCTCCCCGACCTAACATGAGTGGACCCAATGCCTTAAGACTATCCCTACGATACGTTGGCCTACAACTAACCCTCCGATCGGTGCCATCTTACTATCCCTCCGAGGCAAGCCATCTCGTTGCCCATTAATTTATTGCTAACCCCATGATCATTGCCATACTCACATCCCATCGACTTGAATATCCCGATGCCTGTTGCTTTAACACTAACCCACCGACTCAGAGGCATACCAACCTCAACCTAACCCGCTAACATGTGTCAATAGCTATCCCATTGATCATCTCCTTAAGATTGTCCCTACGATCTATAGGCATATATCTAACCCTTCAACTAGAGGGATAGCTCTGAGAAAAGATTCTATGATCCCAAAAAATATAGAACTAAATTTGAAGTAGGGTGTACCCTTGCAATGATCTCATACATGCACTTGAGGTCCAAGAGAATTTTGTCCAAGGAGCTGGAGCCCAAGGACAACATTTCAAACTACTTGCAACCTACCTTTCACCCAAGTTTTCCAATAGGGAGTGGAATCCCTAGCTCTCACTCAGTGTTAGGGCCCCAACGTAGTGATCCCTCTAGTATAGACAAGACCGAGAGCTTGAATGAGTAAATGCAAGAACCCACTGGCCCAAGGCATTCTGAAGCCCCCTATAGTAGCATAGCTCCACCTCATGCCCCTGCTCCTTCCATAGCCTCCAAACTAAGGGGAACTATATCCAGCATATTTGGATGGTTAGGCCGATCGCATTCAGTAGAAATGGAGAGCCCTTTCGTTAGCATGCCCATGGAAAGGAGGCCAACGACACCCAGTCCTTGAGCCACATGCAGGGACTAAGGCCGTCTTTGTGGACTCTGGACCCACTGTCTTCACGGGGCACCCTGACTCGGAGCACATGGAAGATGAAGAACCATGGATGAGGGACTTTGCAAGACAAAACCCCGGCCTTGGAAACTCATAGGATTTCCAAGGGGGAAACTCTCATGAACCTCCAACCTTCCATGTGCCCCCAACATTTGCTGGCTATATGCCCTTGCAAGTTCCACCTTACAGACCAATGCAAGGAGTGTCCATGCAAATTCCTGGTAACCTGCTTCCTCCAAAAGCCCAACATTATACTCCCATAGTTATTGCTGCGATGTACAGGGGAGCAGGCTAAACAGACCCAACATTGGTACCGGTATCACAAATTTGGACCCTGCTACGTGGAAAAGTCTTAAGGTTGCCTCTCGCCCTATTAGGCGCACAACAGTGCCGCCTCCAAAAGCTTCCTAAACAATGCTATCAAATGCGGCGATGCGTATCCTCATGGATGCACTAGGAACAACGGGGATTCTCCACCCCCATCTATACCCGTATTTCTCATAGGGATCACCAATCCCTCTAGGAGTCGTCGACCATAGCCATATCCAAGCTAATAACTAAATTTCTTGGGGAAGGATATGCGGACTCCCACGTGGATCAATTTGAAAAAATATGTGAAGCATTTGGTGCTTCCCAAGTCACCCTAGCCCCCGCAGACAAAGTCCAAGAAGGTCACCAGGGTGGGCAAAGGAATGAATCAATTGCTTATCCATAATAGTTCAAATGAGGAGACAGCCACCCTCGCCACCTCCTCTACATCTGGATGAGCCCCTTATCAAGTCGATCCTAGTATGCCCCCATATTCGGATGTAAACAAGCCAGTGCAGGCCTAGTACACTGCCCATGAATAATAGCTGGATGACAGCTATTTTTATGTACTCTAGTTAGTGGCTCAGTTAGTATGCCACCTAGGTTAGTTGAGTTTGGTTTGTGACCCACATATAGGGTTCACCTATTCCTTTTGTACTGAGAGAGAGTTCTTTTGGCTTTCACAACTAAGAAGAGGAAAACTATTTTCAACCTCCACCTTTATGTGAATTCCCCCATTGTGTATGTGAGAAAGCTGCAAGTGAGACTCCTTAGTTCTCTCCCACTCTCTTCACATGGTATTAGAGCTCGGTTCATGGTAAGGAGCTCAAGAAAGCAAACCAAGTTCGCGGTGTCTTGGTAAGAGGATCAGTGTTTCTTTCTTTTTCAAGTTTGGGTGCAAATCTCTATAGGTAGTACAGTCGGAAAGTGCAAGAGTGCACTGTCTCAGATTGGGATGCCTTTGTGGTGTAGTGAGAGGGCAGTATATGCTGTGGGATTAGGCAAAGCCCTTTATGACATTATTTTTTTGATTAGAGGCCATTTCGGGGCCCGTCTTGGTGGCGGAAGTTTTTTGCAGGCACTTAGAAAAGTGCCCTATTTTTTACTGTGCGTCCACGGTTCCGCAAGTCGGTGAAACGTTACCTCAGAAATTGCATCGTATGCCTGTGCATAGAGATATTGGGAGTGACAGAATCATTCTTATTGCGTGTTGATGCAAAATCATCACTAGGAAGTGAATGTGTGGTCAAATACCACTTTCGTCAGTTTTGCAGATTTGCCCTTGTGAGGGAGAAGTTGTGTTTTTTGCAGTGACAGAATATTTTTGCAGTGTTCTGTAATGGCGTCTGATGCTCTTTCACATATAGTCACTGAAAAGCTTGACAAGAACAACTTCCAAACATGGAAGTTTAGAATGATGAATTTCCTTAAGAGAAAAGGCTATTAGGAGTTCATTACTGGAGCTGAATAAGAACCAGTTATTCCTAATGTTCCCAATCAACAGGAGTTGCAGGCATTTAAAGACTGGCATGAGAGAGCCAGAAAAGTTATGCACTGGCTGTCTATCAGTATTTTATATTCTATGATTGTGCATATTTAGGATGCAAGCACGCCGAAGGAGGCGTGGGATACTTTGACAAAAATGTATAGCACAAATATGCAAGTGAGGAAAATGTAGCTCAAGCAAGAGTTGCATAATGTGCAAAGAGAAAATATGAGCATCAATGACTACCACATGAAGGTGAAGAAGATTGCATATGCACTTGCTTCTATTGGGTCGCTAGTGGAAGATGATGATTTAGTTTCTATGATCTTGAATGGTCTAGGAGAGAATTATGCACAGTTCCATACATCCATTGCTGTCCAAGAGAATTTTCCTGATTTTGAGGAGTTTATTGCTCTTCTAATTTGTGAAGAGCAGAGAAATGGTGGTGCATCTTCTTCAGGAGGAACTTCAAAAGAAACTGTCTTCTACTCAAATGCTGGAAGAGGTAGAGGCAAAGGTAGAGCAGGCCGATCTGGAGGCCATGGCAAAATTCAGTATATGCACCAAATTTATGAAAACCAGTCCTATGGAGGAGGGCATGGTAACTTTAGAGGCAGGGGGAGCCAAAGAGGTCGTGGTGGATGGTAGAGAGGCCAAAATGCAAACAACAATGTTGAATGCTAGTACTATGGTAAAATGGGTCATATGGTTAAAGATTGCTCTAAAAAGCAGAATGACATCATGACTGGAAAATTGCAGCAAGGCAATTATGCATTTTCTAGTAGACAGGGTGATGACAGAAATGAGCATTTGTTTATGGTGCAGCACATGACCAATTCTGTGACAAGTGCAGAAGAAAGCAATGGTCTGTGGTATGTTGACTCAAGTGCATCAAACCACATGACAGGTCATGCAGAATGGATGCAAGATGCAAGGAAAATGGAAAGACCAAGATCTGTGGAGATTGGTGATGATACTGTACATCCTATTGTGCAGATTGGTAAAATTCCTTTGTCTATGCAGGATGGGAAAAAGAAATACCTGTTTGATGTATTTCATGTCCCGAATATCACCAAGAACCTGGTTTCTGTTGGTCAAATGGTTGAGCAGGGCTTGCAGGTCAGATTTAATCCTCATGGATGCTTTTTTGAGGATATGAAAAATAAAGGTCGCTTGATAGCAAAAGGGAAGAAGAAGGGCATGATGTTTACGTTGGACGCAAACGTGCCTGAATTGAGTGCAGTAATGTTCGCACATGGGATCGGTGTAGTTGTAGATATTGATATCTGGCATAAATGCATTGGTCATGTTAATGTATATCGACTTAAATTAATGCAGGCCCAAAATATTATTGCAGGATTTTGCCTAAGTTCAAGGTTGCATAAATGCATAAGTTATGTGAAGCCTGTCAATTTGGAAAACAGGCAAGGAAACCATTTCCTAGACATGTTCAAGAGAGTAAGAGGCCATTGGAATTAATCCACTCTGATGTGTGGACTACTGAAGCTGCATCTATTGGAGGCTGTCATTATTTTGTTACTTTTATTGATGACTACAGCAGAAAAGTTTGGGTGTATTTTATGAAAAAGAAAAGTGAAGTGTTTGGGCATTTCAAAGCTTTTAAAGCTATGGTTGAGAAAGAAACAGGCCTGCAAATAAAATGCCTAAGGTCAAATGGAGGGGGAGAGTACCTCTCAAATGAGTTTGCAAGGTTCGTGCACGAGCATGGCATAAAGCAACAATATTCATGCAGTCATACCCCACAGCAAAATGGACTTGTAGAAAGGAAAAAAAGGAATATTGGAGAGGTATCTCATGCCATGCTCAATGAAAAAGACCTGCCAGACTATTATTGGGCTGAAGCAGTTGCTACAGCAGTCTACATAATGAACAGGACTCCCACTACAACAATACATGGCATGACGCTAGAGGAGAGGTATACTGGTAGGAAACTAGATATTTCTCATTTGAAAGTTTTTGGTTGCATTGCCTATGTTCATGTGTCAGATGAGTTGAGATCCAAGTTGGATCAAAAAGCTGAGAAGTGCATCTTTATTGGTTATTCTCTGCTGCAGAAAGGGTATAGATGCTATAACCCTTCTACTCGTAAGTTTACAGTAAGCACAGATGTTGTTTTTGATGAGATGAGCAGCTGGTATAAACCAATAAATGTGATTGATGATGTAGATGCACAAAATGGTAATGCTGCACAGAATTCACAACAGCAATCACAAAATATTAGTGGACCTATAGTGTCCTCTAGCATTGGTTCACATACTTCGCCATGGACAGGTAGATTGAGATCAGGAGGATCTCCTCAAAGCAATGCAGATAGTGGTATGCAAGTATCACAAAAAGGAAAAGAGAAAGTAGATCAGCCCATGTTTGATGTGAATGCAAGTCACTCTTATGTGGATGGTGAATCGAGTGGCTCGGAACAGAGCCTTGATGA
Source organism: Dipteris shenzhenensis (assembly GCF_047967505.1). NCBI lineage: Eukaryota > Viridiplantae > Streptophyta > Polypodiopsida > Gleicheniales > Dipteridaceae > Dipteris > Dipteris shenzhenensis. Next base: position 6,649,219 of record NC_141596.1, on the reverse strand, counting down.
TGAGTTGGGTATTCCTTCTGTTGTTACACCTGGAGTAAGGAACACAAGGGATGTTTTGAGAGCACCTAGTAGTGAGCCTATTTTGTGCAGGTCTACCAGAGTTAAGTATCCTGTCGATAGGCTGAAATATGATGGATTTGCAAGAAAACAATACAACGTCTGTGCTCAATAGATAACAGAATCTCGTATGCAAGAGAGAAAAGCAGATAGTATGGAGAATCAAAATCTTGATTATTGTAAAACTGATACAATAGATGGCGCTACCTCCCAGCCGTGCGCTCTTGTGTGAGAAGCTTCGATGTCATGCTGGAAACAGTAGGAGAACGGAGGCTGGATGCTAAGGAATCAGGGTTGCTCTAGCCAGTGATGAATATGGGCTTCACGGGCTTGCTCTTATATAACCACCAGTTGTAGTCGGTTAGACCCAATTGGGAGACCGACCCAGTCGACCCGAAACGGCCGATTGAAGGTCGGGCCACTGACCACACATTAGAACTGTGGCACAAAATAGAGCCATCCGAGATCATTTGGGGCTCCAAATAGCGGGCCTCGTAGCTCGAGAGTGGGCTGCCCCAAGAAATGCTCCATCTACCCTCAGTGCAGTTAGTCATGGGATGCCTTCCTGCACTTGCATGTAGCCTAGTTGGCAGTGTGCCAAGTCTATCTGAAGCCGTCTAGCCATCAGGTTACACATGGCCCCTATCTAGTGTCCAAACCAGGACCTATCGGATAACCGAGCTACTCAAATGCCTTCTCCTCATATGGGAGTTAGCTGGTTCCCACGTAGTTACACGAGAATGGAGCATTGATGTCTAACACCTTCCCTCAATGTCCACCCACAAGTGAACTTACTTTTTCGGCCCAATGCCAAGTCAATGAAGATGCCTCTCCAGCAAGTCTCTTCCAAGAGCCTTCATGAAGATGTCCGCATCATTCTCTGTAGTTGGATAGTACACCAAGGCCATGATGAGCTCGCATACAAAGTGATATTGAATGTCAATGTGTTTTGTGCGAGCGAGGAACGCAGGGTTCTTTGCAATTGCCATGCAACTCTAATTGTCACATGATAACTGCGTAGGCTTGTTCTGCACTGCACCCATGTCCCCTAAAATCCTCCTCAACCACATTGCCTTATAAGAAGCAAAACATGCTGATTTTACTCGGCCTCGGTAGAAGAAAGAGGAACTGTAGGTTGCTTCTTGTTGACCCATGATACAACTCCAGATCCAAGTGAGAAACAGTAACCTGTCCACATCTCCTGCCCAATCCGAGTCACAGAATCTAGTCAAGATGTTACCCTTGGTATAGGTGATGCCATAATAAAGTGTGCCTTTGATGTATTTCAGCACCTACATCCCTGCCCTCCAATGGTTCTCCCGGGGCTTATTGGAAAACCTGCTTAGTACACCAGTCGCAAAACTGATGTCCGACCATGTGTTGCACAAGTAAATCAAACTGCCAACAAGCCTTCTGTACTTCGCTTTGTCCACCAGTGGTGATGAATCCTCGTTTGAGAGCTTCACATCAACCTCCATAGGGGTGCCAACTGTCTTGCACTCAGCCATGCCAAATGCCTTCAGTATCTCTCCAGCATACTTCAGCTGTGAGATGAAGATCTGTTTTGGCTCTTGCCAAACTTCAATCCCCAAACAGAAATGCATCAGTCCGAGGTCTGTCATTTCAAGCTCTCTTCCTAGCAACTGCTTTGTCTACGAGATCTTTTCTTCATGGTTCCCTGTTATGACAAGGTCGTCCACATAAAGGACCATGATCATACACCTACCTCCTTCTCTATAGATATACAAATTTGCATTAGATGGGCTCCTCCTGAATCCGTTTTGCAAAAAGTAGGCATCAATCTATTAGTACCACGCTCGTGGGGCCTGTTTCAGCCCGTAAAGTGCCTTCTTCACTTTACAGACTTTACCTTCTGAATCGGGGATCACAAAACCTGGTGGTTGTTCCACGTATACTTCCTCCTTTCGCATTTCTTCTCAAGGGTTGCATGATATAGCAAGACACTTTGAAGGATTGTCCTAGAAGTATCCCATGGTTTTAACAAGAATCTCATTAAAATTATAGAAGAAGTTGGCATCAAGTCTGGTTTTCTTTCGACATTGAAAGGTATCATGCTTAGTGACGATGCTACCTTTTAGTTCTGGCAAGTTGTCAAAACAAAATTTCTAATCGACAACACATGTGACTTTCGCAACGTTACCTCCACAAACTACTATGGAGTTGTTTTGAAGGTGGAAAAGCATGTAGGAGTAGAGGGCAAATGGCCAGAAGAGTCAAGCGACAAGAGTAGTCGATGTTGAAGAATTATGAGAAGGAGAAGGTAACTGGTAGGCAGCAGACGGTTTACGCAAATTAGTATCTTGATAATCAAAACCATGTACCTGTGCCAATCCTTTTGCCACGAGCCGAGCCTTGTACTTATCCAACCTGCTGTTGGACTTGTACTTGGTCTTGTATACCCACTTGGTGCTGATTACCTTGCGTTTTGGTGGTCGATCCACAAGGTCCCAAGTGTTGTTCTTCATTATGGAGCCATACTCCGACTGCATAGCCTCCATCCACCTATCATCACCCTGTGCCTCTTCAAGACACTTGGGTTCTTTAGCACGGATCACCTTTGTCATCAAAGCGTAGTTGACCAAGTGTTCCTGCGCCCTTCTTTGCTCCTCTAATCTCTTGGACCAGCTGTGTTCGGATGGTTCCTCCTCAATGGCTGGAGGTTCTGTGCCATCCAAAATCTACTTTACCCACTTCGGGAATGGCCGTTGCCCTTGTGGTTCTACAGGCTCTTCTTCCTCTTCTTTATCTTGAATCCTCCCAAGCACCGTTGGGGGAGCTCGGCCTGCTCTTGGTGGTTGTACTAGATGGATATCCTAGTCGTGGTTGTCTGGGAAGGAAGCATCCTCCTCTAATTGATGCAGCTGTTTTGAGAAGATCACATCGCGACTTACTATTACCTTCTTAGTAACAGGATTATAGAGACGGTAACCCTTCGCCTCTTCACTATAGCCCAAGAAAATACACTTCCGGCTCTTCGGTTCCCATTTGGTCCTATTAGCATCAGGGACATGCACAAAACAGTCACATCCAGAAACTCTGAAATGTGTAGCTGAAGTTTTCTTACCAGAAAAGGCCTGTAGTGGAGGCATCCCGTTCACAGCCTTCGTGTAGCTACGATTCAGAATGGAAACTGCTGTGTTATATGCTTCAGCCCAGAAAGTCTTTGGCAAATCTTTCCCTTTCATCATACTCCTGCCCATTTTGTAGATGACGCACATCTTACGCTCTGCTACTCCATTTTACTGTGGTGTATGTGGCGGGGGTTTCTGCCTCTTGATCCCATGACTTTTGTAGTAACTTTTGAATTCACTTGATGTGAACTCTCCACCTCTATCTGATCTCAACTTCTTCACCTCCCTCCCCATTTCTTTCTCGACCATTACATGCCATTCTTTGAACTTACTAAAAGCCTCATCTTTAGTCTTCAGGAAGTATATCCATATCCTTCTACTGTAGTCGTCGATCAGCGTCATGAAGTAGTAGGAACCACCCAAAGCTTTCGTCTACATCTTTCCACAGTGGTCCGTGTGAACGAGCTCTAGAGGAGCCTTTGCCCTGCTGGCCTCTTTAGGAAAGAGTTGCCGATGCTGCTTGCCCATCATGCAAGCTTCACATACATCGGGTAGATCTATAATTTCTGGTAGGTCGCAATCATTCCACTTTTATACATCTCCTTTAAAGAACTAAGGTTTAGATGACCAAACCTCTCATGCCACAGCTTAGTGTTGCTCACATCGGCTCGAGCACTGAAAGCTGAGAGTTCGTAGATGTTGTTACGCCGTGTACCTTTAACAATGACCTTCCCTTGAAGATCCAAAATCTGTGTGCCATTCTTATCGAAGTGAACTTTGAGGTCCCGATCCGTGATCGCAAAAACGGACAACAAGTTCCTCTTGATATCTGGCACATAAAGAACATCGAACAACTGTTTTACAACTCCATCTGACTTGAGAGCAATCGTACCTTTTCATTTTGCTGGTCATTTTGCATCATTGCCGACTACTACCAAGATGTCATTCCCTACTAGATGTAGAGAGGTATACCAATCCTTCCGATTGGTCATGTGGCGCGATGCACCACTTTCAATAATCCAAGGTTCATCCATAGGTACATGAACTGCCTCCGTGCAAATCTCCTCAATTGCTACGAACAACTCTATTGGTACTGCCTGCATGTTGTTGCTGGACTCATTCTTTACTCCGTTCTTCTCATATGTAATCTTCTTCTGGCACTCATTCTGCTTGTGCCCTGCCTTGTTGCAATAGAAGCACATGATCTTCTTCTTTCTCTTTTTATCATCACAAAAAGATGGGTTACCAGAGTCCTTACCCTTATCTTTCTTTGATCTAGCCCAGAAAGCCGAATCTTCTCCAGCCCTCGTCTTTTGACGCATCTCCTCCTCCAGAAGCATTGCGTTGAAATCCTCAAAGTTGAGGGGTGGATTTCTGTTCTGCGTATTCAGCACTGTAACAAGACCGTGGTACTTTGGTGGGAGAATCCATATGCACCTTCGTGCTAGATTCTCGCTGGTGATGGTGATGCCAATCGCAGTCATCTGATCGCACAGATTCTTCACCCTGGTGATGAACTTCTCTGCCGTTTCAGACTCAAACAGTTTCTCATTCGTGAGTTGAGTCTCTAGATTCTAAATCCACGTCTGATTCATGGTCTCGTACTGATTTTTCAAGACCGTCCATGCCTACTCCGCTGTGGTGACATGTTGAATTAATGCCATGACAGAATCACTTACACTACAGACAGTAGAACACAACGCATCTGCATTTCTTCTTGTCCACGCGAGAATCTCATCCACAGTTGGTACTATCTGTTGTCCTGCATTGGCTGGATTCGGTCTCGCAATCGGCTTCACGTCCACCCCAGTAGCAGTATCCCAAAGCTCGTATGCGCTTAGGATGGTCTTCATCTTGAACTTCCAGAGTGGATAGTTAGTGCCGTCCAACTTTTCGCTCTCGTCGAACAGTGGGATTCGCAGTCTTGCAGGTTGGGCCATCTCTTACAATCTACTCGCAAACAGAAACACACTACCAAATCTTCTTGCTAGAGCCCAAGCTCTGACACCATGTAAGAAAACCATACAACGTCTGTGCTCAACAGATAACAGGATCTTGTATGCAAGAGAGAAAAGCTAATAGTATGGAGAATCAAAATTTTGATTACTGTAAAACTGATACAATAGATGGCGCTGCCTCCCAGCCGTGCGCTCCTATGTGAGAAGCTTCGATGGTGTGCTGGAAACAGTAGAGGACGGAGGCTGGATGCTAAGGAATCAGGGTTGCTGTAGCCAGTGATGAATATGGGCTTCACGGGCTTGCTCTTATATAGCCACCAGTCGTAGTCGATTAGACCCAATTGGGAGATCGACCCAGCCGACCCAAAATGACCGATTAGAGGTCGGTCCCGAAATAGGCTACTGACCACACGTTAGAACCGTGGCACAGAATAGAGCCATCCGGGATCATCTGGGGCTCCAAATGGGCCTCGTAGCTCAAGAGTGGGCTCCCTCGGGAAATGCCTCGGGAAATGCTCATGAAGGCATTGGGTGCATTTGCTTACGGTTCTCTAGCCACACTAGATAAATCGGCCAAGGTACTCTAGCTCTTGACCCAAGTCAAGCACATGGACTACCATCAATCGATCGTGCCAAACATCAATTGGGGCAAAGGCTAATGGCCTAGTATATACCCCTTTGTACCATATATACATAATAAGAGCTTACCTTGATCTAGGTGAGTTAGCACCCACAATTTCAGTGTTCTCCCTTTCTTTGTTGCTCTCCGGTAGGACCTCCTTTGTGAAGAGAGTGGGAGAGAAGTAAGGAGTCTCACTTGCAGCTTTCTCACATACACAATGGGGGAATACACACAAAGGTGGAGGCTGAAAACAATTTTCCTCTTCTTAGTTGTGTAAGCTAAAAGAACTCTCTCTCTCTCTCTAAGTACAAAACGAATAGATGAACCCTATATGTGGGTCTCAAACCAAAATCAGCTAACTAAGGTGGCATACTAATTTAGCCACTAACTAGAGTACATAAAGATAGCTGTCATCCAGCTATTATTCATGGGCGGTGTACCAACTGCATCTGCAGCTAACAAGTCGGTGACATAAATGCACAACGGTCACCCTGGCATATCACGAGAGCTCGATATCTCAACACTCCCCCTCGAGCTCAATCCCAATTCCTGCACACCAAGCAGGTCTCTGAACTTGCGCAACTTCTCTGCACCCAATGCCTTCGTGAATATGTCAGCTACCTGATCCTCTGTGCTGACATAAACCAGATCAATAAAACCTACTAGAACCTTCTCCTACACATAGTGATAATGCACCTCAATGTGGTTTGTTCTAGCATGATAGACTGGGCTATTTGCCAAGTGTATACTGCTCATGTTGTCACAATAAATGACAACTGGCCCATCTGTAGACTGATGCATATCATAAAGTAGCTTACGCAACCAAGCTACCTCACATGCAATCATTGCTGCACCCTTGTACTCAGCCTCTGTGCTTGACAAGGCAACTGTAGCCTGTTTCTTGCTGCTCCAAGTGACTGCAACACTCCCAAAAGAGAACACATATCCACTGGTGGATCGTCTATCAGAAATACTACCATCCCAATCAGCATCAGTGTATCCATGCAATTGTATCTGAACCCCAGTCTCATAAAGTAGTCCATACTGCAATGTAGACTTCACATACCTCAGTATGCATCTAGCCGCATCCAAATGCGGTTCTCTGTTTTTCTCACATAAAGTGAGAAATCTGCCTTGGGAATCTGAAAGCCAATAGTGACAAGATAATGAACAACATGAACATAACCTGGTGGCTGCTCCATATAGACCTCTTCTTGCAAATCACCATGCAAGAAGGCATTCTTTACATCCATCTGATGTAAAGACCATCCCTTTGATGCAGCCATAGCAATGACTGCTCTTACGGTTGCCATCCTTGCAACTAGACTGAATGTTTCTTCATAATCAATGCCATATGTTTGTGCATACCCCTTGACAACTAATCTAGCCTTGTATCTGTTCACAGAACCATCTGCATTGTGCTTCACGTTATAAATCCACTTGCAACCAATTGCATTCTTGTCTTTAAGCAAAGGCACCAATTCCCATGTAGCATTTGCTTCCAAGGCATCCATTTCTTCATCCATGGCTTTCTCCCATTTTTCTTTTCCCATGGCTTGCTCAAAAGAAGTGGGTTCTGGTTCATGTATCACTTTGACCATATAGGCATAGTGAACGGCTGTAAATCCATCATATTTTAGCCTATCCACATGATACTTAACTCTGGTAGACATGTGCAAAATAGGCTCACTACCAGATGCTCTCAAAACATCCCTTGTCTTCTTTACTCTAGGTATAACAACAGAAGGAATACCCAACTCATCATCAAGGCTATGTTCTGAGCCACTGGATTCACCATCCACATAAGAGTGACCTACATTCACATCAACCATGGGCTGATCTACTTTCTCTTTTCCCTTTCGTGATACTTGCATACCACTATCTGCATTGCTTTGAGGAGATTCTCTTGATCTCAATCTGCCTGTCCATGGCAAAGTATGTGACCCACTGCTAGAGGACACTACAGGTCCACTAAGATTTTGTGATTGCTGCTGCGAATTCTGTGCAACATTACCATTTTGTGCATCTACATCATCAATCACATTTACTGCTTTATACCAGTTGCTCATCTCATAAAAAACATCTCTGCTCACTATAAACTTACGAGTAGAAGGGTTATAGCATCTATACTCTTTTTGCTGTGTAGAGAATAACCAATAAAGATGCACTTCTCAGCTTTTGGATCCAACTTGGATCTTAACTCATCTGGCACATGAACATAGGCAATGCAACCAAAAACTTTCAAATAAGAAATATATGGTTTCCTACCAGTATACCTCTCCTCTAGCATCATGCCATGTATTGCTGCAGTAGGAGTCCTGTTCATTATGTAGACTACTGTAGCAACTACTTCAGCCCAATAATAATCTGGCAGGACTTTTTCATTGAGCATGGCACGAGATAGCTCTCCAATATGCCTGTTTTTCCTCTCTGCAAGTCCATTTTGATGTGGGGTATAACTGCATGAATATTGCTGCTTTATGCCATGCTCCTGCAAGAACCTTGCAAACTCATTTAAGATGTACTCTCCCCCTCCATCTGACCTTAGGCATTTTATTTGCAGGCCTATTTCTTTCTCAACCATAGCTTTAAATTGACAGCCTTCACATACCTTGTGCATTTCTACAACCTTGAACTTAGGCAATCCTGCAACAATATTTTGGGCTTGCATTAATTTAAGTCATTGTACATTAACACGACCAATGCGTTTATGCTAGATATCAATATCTACAACTACACCGGTCCCATGTGCAAACATTACTGCACTCAATTCAGGCATGTCCGCATCCAACGTAAACATCCTACCCTTCTTCTTCCCTTTTGCTATCAAGTGACCTTTATTTTTCATATCCTCAACAAAGCATCCATGAGGATTAAATCTGACCTGCAAGCCCTGCTCAACCATTTGACCAACAGAAACCAGGTTCTTGGTGATATTCGGGACATGAAATACATCAGACAGGTATTTCTTTTTCCCATCTTGTATAGACAAAGGAATTTTACCAATATGCACAATAGGATGTGCAGTATCATCACCAGTCTCCACAAATCCTGGTCTTTCCTTTTTCCTTGCATCCTGCATCCATTCTGCATGACCTGTCATGTCGTTTAACACACTTGAGTCAACATACCACACATCATTGCTTTCTTCTGCACTTGTCACAGAATTGGTCATGTGCTGCACCATAAACAAATGCTCATTTCTGTCATCACCCTGTCTACTAGAGGATGCGTAATTGCCTTGCTGCAATTTTCCATTCATGATGTCATTCTGCTTTTTGTAGCAGTCTTTAGCCATATGACCCATTTTACTAGACTAGTAGCATTCGACATTGGTATTTGCATTTTGGCCTCACCACGACCTCTTTGGCTCCCCCTACCTCTAAGGTTACCACGTCCTCCTCCATAGGACTGGTTTTCTTGAATTTGCTGCATATTTTGATTTCTGCCACGGCTCTAGATCAGCCTACTCTACCTCTGCCTCTACCTCTTCCAGCATTTGAGTAGAAGACAACTTCTTTTGAAGTTTCTCCTGAAGAAGATGCACCACCATTTCTCTGCTCTTCAAAAATTAGAATAGCAATCAACTCCCCAAAATCAAGAAAATTCACAGAAGGCAATGGATGTCCGGAACTATGCATAATCCTTTCCTAGACCATTCAAGGTCATGAAAACTAAATCATCATCTTCCACTGGGGACCCAATGGAAGCAAGTGCATCTGCAATCTTCTTCACCTTCATGTGGTAGTCATTGATGCTAATATTTTCTCTGTGCACATTATGCAACTCCTGCTTGAGCTGCATTTCCCTGGCTTGCGTATTTGTACTATACATTTTTGTCAAAGTATTCCACGCCTCCTTCGATGTGCTTGCATGCTGAATATGCACAATCATAGAATCTGAAATACCGATAGACAGCTAGTACATAACTTTCCTGGATCTCTCATGCCAGCACTTAAATGCTTGCAACTCCTGTTGATTGGGAACATTAGGAAAAATTGGTTCTTGTTCAGTTCCAATAATGAGCTCTCAATAGCCTTTTCCCTTAAGGAAATTCGTCATTCTAAACTTTCATGCTGGAAAGTTGTTCTTGTCAAGCTTTTCAGTGACTATTTGTGAAAGAGCATCAGACGCCATTACAAAACACTGCAAAAATATTCTGTCACGATAAAAAACACAACTTCTGCCTCATAAGGGCAAATCTACAAAACTGACGAAAGTGGTATTTGACCACACAGTCACTTCCTAGTTATGATTTTGCATTAACAGGCAATAAGAATGATTCAGTCACTCCCAATATCTCTACGCATAGGCATACGATGCAATTTCTGCGGTAACTTTTCACCGACCTGCAGAACAGTGGTCGCACAGCAAAAACAGGGCACCTTTCTGAGTGCCTGCGGAAAACATCCACCACTAAAACGTGCCCCGAAATGGCCTCAAATCAAAAAAATAATGTCACTGAGGGCTTTCCTCTCTCCCGCAGCATATATTGCCCTCTCATCGCACCGTGAAGGGTGTCCCAAACTGAGACAGTGCACTCTTGCACTTTCCGACTGTGCTACCTATAGAGATTTGCTCCCAAACTCGAAAAAGGAAAGGAACACTAATCCTCTTACCAAGACACCACGAACTTGGTTTGCTTTCTTGAGCTCCTTACCATGAACCAAGCACTGATACCATGTGAAGAGGAGAAGTAAGGAGTCTCACTTGCAGCTTTCTCACATACACAATGGGGGAATACACACAAAGGTGGAGGCTGAAAACAGTTTTCCTCTTCTTAGTTGTGTAAGCCAAAAGAACTCTCTCTCTCTCTCTAAGTACAAAAGGAATAGGTGAACCCTATATGTGGGTCTCAAACCAAACTCAGGTAAACTAAGGTGGCATACTAACTGAGCCACTAACTAGAGAAAAAGTTATGATGCCCGGTATGGCCATGATTTACAGTTTTGACAGTTTATGACAGCAGCTAGAAAAAGTGAGCAGAGGGCTGCATTCAGCAGTGAATATAAAAAAATCCATAATGAATTTGGACTTGCAATAAACTAGAAGTTTGTAGATCTATTGGTTGTCTACAAATTTGGTGTTTACAGCAAAGGCAACCGACTTATGGTTGGGAAGATAATGACAGTTCAAAACAAGCCAAAACTGTTGCAAACTATTATTACAGCAGTAAAAGTTTTGCAAGTGGTGGCTTCCAACAACAGATATAAGGAAATGTGTAAGGATTTTGGACTTGCTGTAAACTGAGAAGTGGCAGAGTTTTCTACAAGCTACATTTTTTCTTTTTACACTTTTTGCATCAGATGTACCGCGCAAAATCTATTGGCTGGTTTTGGGATGCCCTGAGGTCACTTACAGCAAAACATGTATTTGTGACGGTGAGAGTGTGGCTGTTGTCATTGCAGTTGATATTTTTTGGGCTTGAGTTTGGTACATTGGTGCAGTGTATCGTGGTTTTTTCTTGTCATCCATTGTGATGGCTTCGGCATCAGAGAATGCATTGTTTAACATTGAGAAGTTGGATAGCACAAACTTCTCCTATTGGAAGAAGCAAATCTACAATATTCTGGTGCAGAAGAAGCAAGTAAAGCCTATAAAATGCAAAGGCTTACAGCCAGAGGATTGGGAATATGATGAAAAGTGGAAGGAATTGGATGAGCTTGCATGCTCCACGATCATGCTTACACTTTCAAAATCAGTTTATTTCAATGTGAAAGATACTGCAGGTGGTGCCTATGGCGTGTGGACAAAGTTGCATTATCTTTATGAGAAGCAGAGTGCCACTTGTCAAGTGTATTGGCTGAAGAAACTCACAGATCTTCGCATGGAAGAAGGGACTTCCATGTCTAGCCATTTAAATGAGTTTAACACAATTTTCAGTCAACTTTCAACTCAGAAAATTGCCTTTGATGACTTAGTTAAGGCAATGTTCTTATTGGTCACCCTTCCTGAAAGTTGGGACACTTTTAGGACTACTATAAGCAATTCAGCCCATGTAGGAGGCCTAACAAGTAGTGATGTTGAGAGTAGCCTTCTCATTGAGGAGGTAAATAGAAAGAACAATGTTGGAACTAAAAGTTCGAGTGCTCTCAATGCGAGAGGGAGCTCATATTCCAGGGATAATATCATGGCTGCGTACTATCTTCCCGGCCTCTGGATCCCACAATCGGTATCCCATCTTGCCTGAATCACCATATCCAAGAAAAATGCATCTCCTTGACTTTGGATCAAGCTTGCTGCGTTTTTCCTAAGGGATATGAACATAAGCTTCACAACCAAATACACGAAGATGCCCATAAGATGGTGGCTTGGCTGACCAAACCTCTTCTGGCACTTTCCCATCTAGTGCCTTGCTAGGCAATCTATATCTTTTCCTCAGTGGTGAAGATGACTACCCTTCGTATAGTGCTTGCATTGGTTGCCAGAGAGGACATGGAGCTTGTCCAAATGGATGTAAAAACAGCTTTTCTACATGGAGATCTTCATGAAAACATCTATAAGTAGCAACCAGAGGGGTTTGTTGTACAGGGCAAAGAACGAATGGTATGCAAGCTTCAGAAAAGTCTTTATGGGCTGAAGTAGGCTCCTAGGGAGTGGTACCATAAGTTTGATGCATTTATGTGATCCCAAGGGTACACACAGAGTGAGACAGATCATTGCCTCTACAGAAAGAAGGCATCAGATGGTAGCCTTCTTATTTTGATTTTATATAACACTATATTGGAGAATTTTGAAATCTCCCAAGTCCCACTTTCAAGTAAAGGGATTAATATTTGACCATGTGGCCAAAACTTGAACCCTTACTTGAAAGTGGGACTTAAGAGGATTCCCTAATATAGTATTTAGGATGGATTCCACTTTCAAGTAATGGGTTTAGATTTGACCATGTGGCCTAATCTTAACTATAATAGGAATTCCCAAACTATCAAAAAATTCCCAAATTCCCTAATATAATGTTATATGTTGATGACATGCTTATTTCTGGGAAATCTACTTTGGATGTGGATGCCTTGAAGAAAATGTTGCATGAAACCTTTGACATGAAGGATTTAGGTGATGCCAGTCACATATTTGGCATGAGGATTGTTCGGGATAAGAACAAGAAACTCCTTCATTTGTCACAGAAATAGTACATTAGCAAGGTACTTGAGCGTTTCAATATGGAGAGGGGGAAGTCCATAAGTACTCCGTTTGCCTCCATATGTGAAACTTATCCAAGCGGACAGCCCTAAGTCAGATGAGGAGCGAGCCGAAATGGCAATACCTTATGCATCCGTAGTAGGAAGCTTGATGTATGCCATGGTTGCTACACATCCAGATATTGCTTTTGCAGTGGGAGCTATTAGCGATGCTGATTTTGCAGGGAATGTAGATACCAGGAGGTCTACTACAGGATATGTTTTCTCATTCATTGGAGGTGTAGTTTCATGGGTCTCTTGTTTGCAACCATGTACGGCTTTGTCTACCACTTAGGCAGAGCATGTTGCAGCCACTGAGGCATGCAAGGAAGCTATGTGGCTTACTCGTCTAGTGGGAGACTTGAGCATTGTAGGAGAGGTTCCAGTTTTACACTGTGATAGTCAGAGTGCCATCCAGTTGGCATGGAATCCTGTCTTCCATGCGAAGACAAAGCATATTGATGTAAAGTATCACTTCATCAGAGAGGTGATTGAGGACAAGTGCATCCAGCTTGTCAAGGATCACACAGATGAGAACCCTACAGATCTTCTTACAAAGAGTCTTTCCTCAGAGCGGTTTATACATTGCAGAGTATTGATGGGTGTTGGATGACATTAGGATGCCCATATTCTCCCTTAAAGGCGCATTGGCCTTTAAGTGGGAGGTTGTTGGGGTAAAGGCCAATGGCCTAGTATATACCCCTTTATACCATACATACATAATAAGAGCTTACCTTGATCTGGGTGAGTTAGCACCCACAATTTTGGTGTCCTCCCTTTCGTTGTTGCTCTCCGATAAGACCTCTCCATCAACATCCTTGCGAGGCTAGTAGAGCCCCAGGTCTCATCAACTGGGCTGATTATCTCTATACCCAGATGAGGGAGGACCTAAAGACACATGGCAATGTCCTGGGCAACCGAATGAGTTATACCACATGTTGGCACAGCAACCGCCAATCAAATACAGGCTTGCCAACAAAGAAGCCATAGAACCTGTTCAAACGAAATGAAGAGACGATGGTGGCCGACCCCAAATTGCTTAAAAGTGATCCAAGTGCGGCGACCCCACCAAGATTCCCTGCCTACCAGCCACTCGACAACCAACCAAGGGAGCAATATGAGGACCATCAATTGTAGGAATACCTAGAGAGACAAAGATGCCTCAAGGCCGCAAACGGTCAATCTAAAGGAAAAGCAACAATCCAGGACCCCATTGACATGGAAATGTTTCCAAGGGAACACACAGTAAATATTGGCCTCTACCCTGATGCAGCAACAAGTATTCCCCCCACCCCCTCTGCTCCTTAGACAACAGGCACCACCATAGTATAGCACCAAGAGGCATCTTCTTTTGTTATAGGCTCTTCCTCTTCTCCATGGACCAGGCTCACATAAGCCCTATAGTATTTCAATGCACCTAAGCACTGGACACGTTGGGGATACACTGACATGCCAGTCAAATAGTTATCAAAGGCAGAAAACATACACCTCCAACTGCTGGATGCAATGGCCCAACTCCCTCAAGTACTGCGCACAATTTTGCAAGAGAGGCAAGAACACGCCTCCCAACTGTCCTCCTCTCTACTACAAGCACCAGTCAGGGTACGCAATAGCCACACCCTCATGGTCCTCGTGCAAGGGTCCTCGTGCAAGCTACCGGGCAAACTGCCCTCAGCAAAGTAGAGGAGTACAAGGTCAAGATCGAAGGCTTGGAGGTCATTGTTACAAAGCTCAAGGATGAGCTCTCTGCTAGTGAATCCCTGGTTCAAACCATGATGGAGACCATGATGGACCAGCTGGACAAGGCAAAACCAAGCCTCAAAATTGCAGAATAGTGAGACGAACATAGGTTGAGGAAAGGTTGACCGATAAATCCAAGAAATTCACGACTACCTCGCACAGGAGCAAGCCCTCCCAGTCACTTTGCAAGCAAAAAATGAACATCTTCGTAACTCTCGATGCCCATAGGAGTCCATGCTGGAAGACAAGGAGTAGCAAAAGTTCACAATGTACAGGGAGGTCTCTGCACAACTCACCACCTACGCATAATCCCCACGCACCATCCCCCAAACACTTTAGATGCACTTCATTGCCCTCTGTGCACAAAACCTCATCTTCCACATCGATCTCACCACCCCCTCCCACCCAACACCCTCCCAACCATCCTCTGCCGTAATCTTGACCAGTGCCACTCCCTTCTCACCATGTCGTACTTCTCCCTTGAGCTTTACCTGCCAGCCTACCCTCATCCGCCCCTTCGACCTTCAATCCTTAGCTACGCACCCCATTCTCTTAAACTTTTAGGAGTGGGGTCGAGTAGTTATCGAGTCCACCAATTATGCATATGATGATGACCTGATACAACTAGCCAAGTCCGACAAATTGAGCCCATGGGTCTGTACTCCTAAAAGCATCCAAGCCGACATCAAATGGATGCAGACCTATGGCCGGGCTTCCGCACTTCAAACTAAAGGGCATTTAACTGCCTATCACTCCACAACCTACCACCCCCTCAGCATCATCATTTTGTTCAATAGGGTGCTACAAGCTCTCCATGACTCACTTGAGTCCTTGGTCAGCAATTTTGAAATAATTCATATAGCATACCCCGAAGATATCACTGAGGAGGAAGGGCAGGAAGCCATCTCTGTCTTTAATGCTACCATGCTCCCCATAGAAATTTTGCAGCTAGATCCCACACACCTCACATTGTGCATTGTGCATGAGTACATAGCAGAACCAATCTAGGTATGTCAGGTTTCAGGAGAAAAACCCACCAAGGTCTGGAAAAAGTTTGACAAAATGGTCACGGACTCGAAATTTAAAAAAGAAGTGGAGGACAGCTTTGCACAACAAAAATGGAATAAACATGTGATAAAAGAAGCTAGGTTTCAGGAGAGAGGCCCACCAAGGTCTGGAAAAAGCTGACAAAATGGTCACGGACTCGAAATTTGAAAAAGAAGTGGAGGACAGCTCTGCACAACAAAAATGGAATGAATATGTGATAAAAGAAGCTTTGGAAGCATATGAGGACCAAATGAAATGAACATCAAGAGTAAATGAAGATGATTTGGAGGAGTTGGACCTCGGGATGGACCTCGGGATGACCCAAAAATTGCAACAACCAGTGAAAATCAGTGTGCACGCAAGAGCATTGTACAAGCACGAAATTGACCAGGTGATCTGACATTGTGTCCCATAACATGAGAAACATGTAGTGTTACAAGAAGCTCATCATGGGTCATTAGCCAGATATTTTGCCAGTGAGATCACACAATAGAAAAGTTTTCAGGCTGGACTTTGGTGGTCGACGATGTTGAAGGTCTCTCATGAGTTTGCAGCCAAGTGTTGGTATTGCCAACAGAGATGGACAACCTATTGATCCGGACCACCGGCTACCTTTAAATCCCATCCTTCCACTCAA
The DNA here is from genome assembly GCF_047967505.1 of Dipteris shenzhenensis. Classification (NCBI taxonomy): domain Eukaryota; kingdom Viridiplantae; phylum Streptophyta; class Polypodiopsida; order Gleicheniales; family Dipteridaceae; genus Dipteris; species Dipteris shenzhenensis. The sequence continues at coordinate 6,632,885 of NC_141596.1, read as the reverse complement.
TCAAATGGGGATTAGATTTCGTAGGTCATCTGACAAAGCCTATGGCACAAATCACAAGGAATCGGTACATTTTGGTAGCAACATATTACTGCACCAAGTGGGTTGAGGCACAAGCACTCAGAGATAACTCCTAATGCAGTAAGGCAAAGTTCGAACATATATAAGAAGATCACAACTTAGTTCAGATGTCTGATTGAATTGGTATTGGATCAAGGAGGCCACTTCTTAGGGAGGGTAGTGAAGAAACTAACAACAATTCACATGATTGTACACAAATTGGCATCTTATCACCCACAATGAAATGGGCAGGCAGAAAGCACCAATAAAACAATCAAATGCATTTTGAAAATGACAGTGTTGAAAAATAAGAAGGACTGTGATACCAAACTTGACTCAACTTTGTGGGCATTCCCGATAGCATACAAAGTCATCACAGGGATTACACCGTTCTGACTCATCTATGGATTAAAAGCCATCATTCTGATGGAGTTCCAGGGGACATTCAAATCGAGGGATATGCATAGTTTTGTTCTACCCAAACCCATAAATGGATTCCGACTGAAGCCTTCTCTCGATCAGCGTAATAAATCTGATAGGTCAAAAATAGCCGAATCAACTCAGAATGGATCCGACAAATCAGAGTTTGTCGGAGTTGAGTCCGACGGTTCAGATCTGGTTGGAAATCAAAATCAAGCCGACATCTCAGATGTGGCAGTCCAATATCTTGAGGTTATAAAAGTGGCCATAAGTCTTCGCAAAGGTGACGGCAAGGGTTAGCATGTGTGGAGGCTACCATTTAAAAATTCAACTCCCATTGTGTGAATATGTCAATAGCCATTGAGCATGTTGACAAAATTTGTCCACCCAACCCCTTTGGATTTTGAGCCACAAATGGCTCAGGATCAAGGTAGTCGTCGAGATTGCCAAAATTGACAAGAATAACACAAGAGCCATTAGGATCCCATATATGGATAACACAAGAGCCATTTGAAGATAGAGGGAAGGTTGTGAGACTTAGCATTTGCCTTGGCACCATATGGGCCCAAGTGGTTGTAAAGAGAGAGAGAGAGAGAGAGAGAGAGAGAGAGAGAGAGAGAGAGAGAGAGAGAGAGAGTGGTACAAGGAATAGAGCTGGCCCTCCCTTCAAAACGTGACTTGTATAAAAGGCCAAGTGGTTGACTTTGGTCTTTATTGTTATATGCAAGCTTTGAGAACTACAAGCTCTCTTCTTGCTCATGTGCTGAGATTGAGATTTGCTTGCTCATGTGTTGAGATTGAGATTGTGTTTGTGTGCCAAAAGTTATTGTTTTGTGATGTTTTTTGTTTATGGTAGGTAGTTAAGTTCCTTAATAACCACCCCATGCATACAAACTTGGAACAAAACTTGGACAACCACCAGGAATCATTAGAAGAGAGTCGACAAAATGGCGTGTTCCCAGACAATTCCTATCCCCAATACCTACTGCCTTAGCTCGCTATCCCCATGACCTGTAGCCTTAGCTCCATCCTACCCACCTGACCCATGTCAATCACCTAACCCATTGCCTTATTTATGATGTGTAAGGGTTTGCTATCTCCCCGACCTGACATGAGTGGACCCAATGCCTTAAGACTATCCCTATGATACATTGGCCTACAACTAACCCTCCAATCGGTGCCATCCTACTATCCCTCCGAGGCAAGCCATCCCATCGCCCATTAATTTATTGCTAACCCCATGATCATTGCCATACTCACGTCCCATCGACTTGAATATCCCGATGCCCGTTGCTTTAACACTAACCCACCGACTCAAAGGCATACCAACCTCAACCTAACCTGCTAACATGTGTCAATAGCTATCCCATTGATCATCTCCTTAAGATTGTCCCTACGACCTATAGGCATATATCTAACCCTTCAACTAGAGGGATAGCTTTGAGAAAAGATTCTATGACCCCAAAAAATATAGAACTAAATTTGAAGCAGGGTGTACCCTTGCAGTGATCTCATACATGCACTTGAGGTCCAAGAGAATTTTGTCCAAGGAGCTGGAGCCCAAGGACAACATTTCAAACTACTTGCAACCTACCTTTCACCCAAGTTTTCCAATAGGGAGTGGAATCCCTAGCTCTCACTCAGTGTTAGGGCCCCAACGTAGTGATCCCTCTAGTACAGACGATATCGAGAGCTTGAACGAGTAAATGCAAGAACCCACTGGCCCAAGGCATTCTGAAGCCCCCTATAGTAGCATAGCTCCACCTCATGCCCCTGCTCCTTCCATGGTTAGGCCAATCGAATTCAGCAGAAATGGAGAACCCTTTTGTTAGCATGCCCATGGAAAGAGGAGGCCAACGACACCCAGTCCTTGAGCCACATGCAGGGACTGAGGCCGTCTTTGTGGACTCCGGACCCACTGTCTTCACGGGGCACCCTGACTCGGAGCGCATGGAAGATGAAGAACCATGGATGAGGGACTTTGCAAGACAAAACCCTGGACTTGGAAACTCATAGGATTTCCAAGGGGGAAACTCTCATGAACCTCCAACCTTCCATGTGCCCCCAACATTTGCTGGCTATATGCCCTTGCAAGTTCTACCTTACAGACCAATGCAAGGAGTGTCCATGCAAATGCCTGGTAACCTGCTTCCTCCAAAAGCCCAACATTATACTCCCATAGTTATTGCTGCGATGTACGGGTGAGCAGGCTAAACAGACCCAACATTGGTACCGATACCGCAAATTCGGACCCTGCTACTTGGAAAAGGCTTAAGGCTGCCTCTCGCCCTATTAGGCCCACAACAGTGCCGCCTCCAAAAGCTTCCCAAACAATGCTATCAAATGAGGTGATGCGTATCCTCATGGATGCACTAGGAACAGGGGATTCTCCACCCCCATCTATACCCGTATTTCTCCTAGGGATCACCAATCCTCTAGGAGTCTCGACCATAGCCATATCCAAGCTAATAACTAAATTTCTTGGGGAAGGATATCCGGACTCCCATGTGGATCAATTTGAAAAAATATGTTAAGCATTTGGTGCTTCCCAAGTCACCCTAGCCCCCGCAGACAAAGTCCAAGAAGGTCACCAGGGTGGGCAAAGTAATGAATCAAGTGCTTATCCATAATAGTTCAAATGAGGAGACAGCCACCCTCGCCACCTCCTCTACATCCGGATGAGCCCCTTATCAAGACAATCCTAGTATGCCCCCATATTCGGATGTAAACAAGCCAGTGCAGGCCCAGTACACTGCCCATGAATAATAGCTCGATGACAGCTATTTTTATGTACTCTAGTTAGTGGCTTAGTTAGTATGCCACCTAGGTTAGCTGAGTTTGGTTTGTGACCCACATATAGGGTTCACCTATTCCTTTTGTACTGAGAGAGAGTTCTTTTGGCTTTCACAACTAAGAAGAGGAAAACTGTTTTCAACCTCCACCTTTGTGTGAATTCCCCCATTGTGTATGTGAGAAAGCTGCAAGTGAGACTCCTTACTTCTCTCCCACTCTCTTCACATGGTATTAGAGCTTGGTTTGTGGTAAGGAGCTCAAGAAAGCAAACCAAGTTCACGGTGTCTTGGTAAGAGGATCAGTGTTGCTTTCTTTTTCAAGTTTGGGAGCAAATCTCTATAGCTAGTACAGTCAAAAAGTGCAAGAGTGCACTGTCTCAGATTGGGATGCCTTCGTGGTATGGCGAGAGGGCAGTATGCTGCGGGATCAGGCGAAGCCCTCGGTGACATTATTTTTTTAATTAGAGGCCATTTTAGTGGCGGAAGTTTTCCGCAGGCACTTAGAAAAGTGCCCTATTTTTTACTGTGCGACCACTGTTCCGCAGGTCAGTGAAAAGTTACTGCAGAAATTGCTCGTATGCCTGTGCATAGAGATATTGGGAGTAACAGAATCATTCTTATGCCTGTTGATGCAAAATCGTCACTAGGAAGTGAATGTGTGGTCAAATACCACTTTCGTCAGTTTTGCAAATTTGCCCTTGTGAGGCAGAAGTTGTGTTTTTTGCAATGACAGAATATTTTTGCAGTGTTTTGTAATGGCGTCTGATGCTCTTTCACACATAGTCACTGAAAAGCTTGACAAGAGCAACTTCCAATCATGGAAGTTTAGAATGATGAATTTAATAAAGGGAAAAGGCTATTGGGAGTTCATTACTGGAGCTGAACAAGAACCAGTTATTCCTAATGTTCCCAATCAACATGAGTTGCAAGCATTTAAAGATAGGCATGAGAGAGCCAGAAAAGTTATGTACTAGCTATCTATCAGTATTTTAGATTCTATGATTGTGCATATTCAGGATGCAAGCACGCCGAAGGAGGCGTGGGATACTTTGACAAAAATGCATAGCACAAATATGCAAGTGAGGAAAATGCAGCTCAAGCAGGAGTTGCATAATGTGCAGAGAGAAAATATGAGCATTAATGACTACCACATGAAGGTGAAGAAGATTGCAGATGCACTTGCTTCTATTGGGTCGCTAGTGGAAGATGATGATTTAGTTTCTGTGATCTTGCATGGTCTAGGAGAGAATTATGCACAATTCCATACATCCATTGCTATCCGGGAGAATTTTCCTAGTTTTGAGGAGTTTATTACTCTTTTAATTTGTGAAGAGCAGAGAAATGGTGGTGCATCTTCTTCAAGAGGAACTTCAAAAGAAACTGTCTTCTACTCAAATGCTGGAAGAGGTAGAGGCAGAGGTAGAGTAGGCTGATCTGGAGGCCGTGGCAAAATTCAGTATATGCACCAAATTTAAGAAAACTAGTCCTATGGAGGAGGAAGTGGTAACATTAGAGGGAGGGGGAGCTAAAGAGGTCGTGGTGGATGGTAGAGAGGCCAAAATGCAAACAGCAATGTTGAATGCTACTATTGTGGTAAAATGGGTCATATGGTTAAAGATTGCTCTAAAAAGCAGAATGACATCATGACTGGAAAATTGCAGCAAGGCAATTATGCATCCTCTAGTAGACAAGGTGATGACAAAAATGAGCATTTGTTTATGGTGCAGCACATGACCAATTCTGTGACAAGTGCAGAAGAAAGCAATGATCTATGGTATGTTGACTCAAGTGCATCAAACCACATGAGAGGTCATGCAGAATGGATGCAAGATGTAAGGAAAATGGAAAGACCAGGATTTGTGGAGACTGGTGATGATACTGTACATCCTATTGTGCAGATTGGTAAAATTCCTTTGTCTATGCAGGATGGGAAAAAGAAATACCTGTTTGATTTATTTCATGTCCCGAATATCACCAAGAACCTGGTTTCTATTGGTCAAATGGTTGAGCAGGGCTTGCAGGTCAGATTTAATCCTCATGGATGCTTTGTTGAGGATATGAAAAATAAAGGTCGCTTGACAACAAAAGGGAAGAAGAAGGGCAGGATGTTTACGTTGGACGCGGACATGCTTGAATTGAGTACAGCAATGTTCGGACATGGGACCGGTGTAGTTGTAGATATTGATATTTGGCATAAACGCATTGGTCATGTTAATGTATATCGACTTAAATTAATGCAGGCCCAAAATATTGTTGCAGGATTTTTCCTAAGTTCAAGGTTGCAGAAATGCATAAGGTATGTGAAGCCTGTCAATTTGGAAAACAGGCAAGGAAACCATTTCCTAGACATGTTCAAGACAGTAAGAGGCCATTGGAATTAATCCACTCTGATGTGTGGACTACTAAAGCTGCATCTATTGGAGGCTGTCATTATTTTGTCACTTTTATTGATGACTACAGCAGAAAAGTTTGGGTGTATTTTATGAAAAAGAAAAGTGAAGTGTTTGGGCATTTCAAAGCTTTTAAAGATATGGTTGAGAAAGAAACAGGCCTGTAAATAAAATGCCTAAGGTCAAATGGAGGGGGAGAGTACCTCTCAAATGAGTTTGCAAGGTTCGTGCAGGAGCATGGCATAAAGCAACAATATTCATGCAGTCATACCCCACAGCAAAATGGACTTGCAGAAAGGAAAAACAGGCATATTGGAGAGGTATCTCGTGCCATGCTCAATGAAAAAGACCTGCCAGACTATTATTGGGCTGAAGCAGTTGCTACAACAGTCTACATAATGAACAGGACTCCCACTGCAGCAATACATGGCATGACGCTAGAGGAGAGGTATACTAGTAGGAAACTAGATATTTCTCATTTGAAAGTTTTTGGTTGCATTGCCTATGTTCATGTGCCAAGTTGAGATCCAAGTTGGATCAAAAGCTGAGAAGTGCATCTTTATTGGTTATTCTTTGCAGCAGAAAGGGTATAGATGCTATAACCCTTCTACTCGTAAGTTTACAGTAAGCAGAGATGTTGTTTTTTATGAGATGAGCAATTGGTATAAACCAATAAATGTGATTGATGATGTAGATGCACAAAATGGTAATAATGCACAGAATTCACAACAGCAATCACAAAATATTAGTGGACCTGTAGTGTCCTCTAGCATTGGTTCACATACTTCGCCATGGATAGGTAGATTGAGATCAGGAGGATCTCCTCAAAGCAATGCAGATAGTGGTATGCAAGTATTACAAAAAGGAAAAGAGAAAGTAGATCAGCCCATGTTTGATGTGAATGCAGGTCATTCTTATGTGGATGGTGAATCGAGTGGCTCAGAACAGATCCTTGATGATGAGTTGGGTATTCCTTCTGTTGTTACACCTGCAGTAAGGAACACAAGGGATCTTTTGAGAGCAGCTGGTAGTGAGCCTATTTTGCGCAGGTCTACCAGAGTTAAGTATCCTGTGGATAGGCTGAAATATGATGGATTTGTAAGAAAATAATACAACGTCTCTGCTCAACAGATAACAGGATCTCGTATGCAAGAGAGAAAAGTAGATAGTATGGAGAATCAAAATTTTGATTACTGTAAAACTGATACAATAGATGGCGCTACCTCCCAGCCGTGCGCTCCTGTGTGAGAAGCTTCGATGGCGTGCTAGAAACAGTAGAGAACGGAGGCTAGATTATAAGGAATCAGGGTTGCTCTAGCCAGTGATGAATATGGGCTTCACGGGCTTGCTCTTATATAGCTACCAGTCATAGTCGGTTAGACCCAATTGGGAGACCGACCCAGTCCACCCAAAATGGCCGATTGGAGTTCGGTCTCGAAATAGGCCACCGACCACACGTTAGAACCGTGGTGCAAAATAGAGCCATGCGAGATCATTTGGGGCTCCAAATGGCGGGCCCCATAGCCCGAGAGTGGGCTGCCCCAAGAAATGCTCCGTCTACCCTCAATGCAGTCCAGTCATGGGATGCCTTCTTGCACTTGCATGTAGCCTAGTTGGCAGTGTGCCAACTCTATCTGAAGCCGTCCAGCCATCAGGCTACACATGGCCCCCATTTGGTGTCCAAACTAGGACCTATCGGATAACCGAGCTACTCAAATGTCTTCTCCTCATATGGGAGTTAGCTAGTTCCCACGTAGTTACACGAGAGTGGAGCATTGATGTCTAACACCCCCCCTCAATGTCCACTCGCAAGTGAACTTACTTTTTCATCCCAATGCCAAGTCGATGAAGATGCCTCTCCAGCAAGTCTCTTCCAAGAGCCTTCATGTAGATGTCCGCAGCATTCTATGTAGTCGGACAGTACACCAAGTCGACCTCTCCATCCATGATGAGCTCGCGTACAAAGTGATATTGAATGTCAATGTGTTTTGTGCGAGCGTGGAATGCAGGGTTCTTTGCAATTGCCATGCAACTCTAATTGTCACATGATAACTGCGTAGGCTTGTTTTGCACTTGCACCCATGTCCCCTAAAATCCTCCTCAACCACACTGCCTTACAAGAAGCAAAACATGCTGATTTTACTCAGCCTCGGTAGAAGAAAGAGCAACTGTAGGTTGCTTCTTACTGACCCATGATACAACTCCAGATCCAAGTGAGAAACAGTAACTTGTCACTTATCTCCTGTTGTCCACGTCTCCTGCCCAATCCGAGTCACAAAATCCAATCAAGATGTTGCCCTTGGTATAGGTGATGCCATAATCAAGTGTGCCTTTGATGTATTTCAGCACCTGCATCCCTACCCTCCAATGGTTCTCTCGGGGCTTATTGGAAAACTTGCTTAGTACACCAGTCGCAAAACTGATGTCCGACCGTGTGTTGCACAAGTAAATCAAACTGCCAACAAGCCTTCTGTACTTCGCTTCGTCCACTAGAGGTGATGAATCCTCATTTGAGAGCTTCACGTCAACCTCCATAGGGGTGCCAACTGTCTTGCACTCAGCCATGCCAAATGCCTTCAGTATCTCTCTAGCATACTGCAACTGTGAGATGAAGATATGTTTTGGCTCTTGCCAAACTTCAATTCCCAAACAGAAATGCATCAGTCCGAGGTCTGTCATTTCAAACTCTCTTTCTAAGCAATTGCTTTGTCTGCGAGATCTTTTCTTCATGGTTCCCTGTTATGACAAGGTCGTCCACATAAAGGACCACGATCATACACCTGCCTCCTTCTCTGTAGATATACAAATTTGCATCAGATGGACTCCTCCTGAACCCGTTTTGCAAAAAGTAGGCATCAATCCGTTGGTACCATGCTTGTGGGGCCTGTTTTAGTTCGTAAAGTGCCTTCTTCAGTTTACAGACTTTACCTTCTGAATCGGGGATCACAAAACCTAGTGGTTGTTCCACGTATACCTCCATCTTGAGATCTCCATTTAAAAAGGCGGATTTTACATCCATCTAAAACACGGGCCAACTTTCCTGTGCTGGTGAAGCCAAAACAGTGCGAATTGCGGTTAGTCGAGCTGTGGGAGCAAAAGTATCTTGATAATCAAAACCATGTACCTGTGCGAATCCGTTTGCCACGAGCCGAGAGCCTTGTACTTATCCAACGTGCTATCGGACTTGTACTTGGTCTTGTACACCCACTTGGTGCCGATTACCTTGCGTTTTGGTGGTCGATCCACAAGGTCCCAAGTGTTGTTTTTCATTATGGAGCCATACTCCGACTGCATAGCCTCCATCCACCTATCATCACCCTGTGCCTCTTCAAGACACTTGGGTTCTTCAGCACAGATCACCTCTGTCATCAAAGCGTAGTTGACCAAGTGTTCTTGCACCCTTCTTTGCTCCTCTAATCTCTTGGACCAGCGGTGTTTGGATGGTTCCTCCTCAATCGCTAGAGGTTCTCTGCCGTCCGAAAGCTGCTTTACCCACTTCAGGAATGGCCATTGCCCTTGTGGTTCTACAGGCTCTTCTTCCTCTTCTTTATCTTGAATCCTCCCAAGCACCATTGGGGGAGTTCGGTCTGCTGTTGGTGGTTGTACTAGATGGATATCCTGGTCCTGGTTATCTGGGAAGGAAGCATCCTCCTCCAATTGATGCGGCTGTTCTGAGAAGACCACATCCGACTTACTATTACCTTCTTGCTAATAGGATTATCGAGACGGTAACCCTTCGCCTCTTCACTGTAGCCCAAGAAAATACACTTCTGGCTCTTCGGTTCCCATTTGGTCCTGTTAGCATCAGGGACATGCACAAAACAGTCACATCCAAAAACTCTGAAATGTGTAGTTGAAGTTTTCTTACCAGAAAAGGCATGAAGTGGAGTCATCCCATTCACAGCCTTCGTGTAGCTATGATTCAGAATGTAAACTGCCGTGTTACATGCTTCAGCCCAGAAAGTCTTTGGCCAATCTTTCCCTTTCATCATACTCCTGCACATTTCGTAGATGACGCACATCTTGCGCTCTGCTACTCCATTTTGCTGTGTTGTATGTGGCGGGGGTTTTTGCCTCTTGATCCCATGACTTTTGTAGTAGTTTTTGAATTCACTTGATGTGAACTCTCCACCTCTGTCTGATCTCAACTTCTTCACCTCCCTCCCCGTGTCTTTCCCGACCATTACATGCCATTCTTTGAACTTACGAAAAGCCTCATCTTTAGTCTTCATGAAGTATATCCATATGCTTCTACTGTAGTCGTCGATCAGCATCATGAAGTAGTAGGAACCACCCAAAGGTTCTGTCTACATCTTTCCACAGTGGTCTGTGGGAACAAGCTCTAGAGGAAATTATGACCTATTGGCCTCTTTAGGAAAGGGCTGCCGATGCTGCTTGCCCATCATGCAAGCTTCACATACATCGGGTAGATCTATAATTTCTGGTAGGTCTGCAATCATTCCACTTTTATACATCTCCTTTAAAGAACTAAGGTTTAGATGACCAAACCTCTCATGCCACAGCTTAGTGTTGCTCACATCGGCTCGAGCACTGAAAGCTGAGAGTTCGTAGATGTTGTTGCGCCGTGTACCTTTACCAATGACCTTCCCTTGAAGATCCAAAATCTGTGCGCCATTCTTATCGAAGTGAACTTTGAGGTCCCGATCCATGATCGGAGAAACGGACAACAAGTTCCTCTTGATATGTGGCACATAAAGAACATCGGACAACTGTTTTACAACTCCATCTGACTTGAGAGCAATCGTACCTTTTCCTTTTGCTAGACATTTTACATCATTGCCAACTGCTACCAGGATGTCATTCCGTACCGGATGTAGAGAGGTATACCAATCCTTCGGACTGGTCATGTGGCGCGATGCAGCACTATCAATAATCCAAGGTTCATCCGCAGGTACATGAACTCCCTCCATGCAAATCTCCTCAATTGCTACGAATAGCTCTACTGGTACTGCCTGTGTGCTGTTGCTGGACTCGTTCTTTACTTTGTTCTTCTCATCTACAATCTTCTTCCGGCACTCATTCTGCTTGTGCCCTGTCTTGTTGCAATAGAAGCACTTGATCTTCTTCTTTCTCTTTTTATCATAAAAAAAAGATGGGTTACCAGAGTCCTTACCCTTACCTTTCTTTGATCCAGCCCAGAAAGCCGAATATTCTCTGGTCCTCATCTTTTGACGTATCTCCTCCTCCAGAAGCATTGCATTGAAATTCTCAAAGTTGAGGGGCAGATTTCTGTTCTACGTATTCAGTGCCGTAACAAGACCATCGTACTTTGGTGGGAGAATCCGTATGCACCTTCGTGCTAGATTCTCACTGGTGATGGTGATGCAGATCGCAGTCATATAATCGCACAGATTCTTCACCCTGGTGATGAACTTCTCTGCCATTTCAGACTCAAACAGTTTCTCATTCACGAGTTGAGTCTCCAGATTTTGAATCTGTGTCTGATTTGTGGTCTCGTACTGATTTTTCAAGACCCCGTCCATGCCTCCTCCGCTATGGTGACATGTTGAATTAACGCCATGACAGAATCACTTACACTGCAGACAATAGAACATAGTGCATCTACATTTCTTCTTGTCCATGCGAGCATATCATCTATAGTTGGGACTATTTGTTGTCTTGCATTGGTTGGATTCAGTCTCACAATCGGCTTCACGTCCACCCCAGTAGCAGTATGCCAAAGCTTGTATGCGCTTAGGATGGTCTTCATCTTGAACTTCCAGAGTGGATAGTTAGTGCTGTCCAACTTTTCGCTTTCGTCGAACGGTGGGATTCGCAGTCTTGCAGGCTGGGCCATCTCTCACAATCTGCTTGCAAAAACAGAAACACACTACCAAATCTTCTTGCTAGAGCCCAAGCTCTGATACCATGTAAGAAAACAATACAACATCTGTGCTGGCACTGCCTCCCAGCCATGCGCTCCTATGTGAGAAGCTTCGATGGAAACAGTAGAGGTTGGAGGCTGGATGCTAAGGAATTAGGATTGGTGTAGCCAGTGATATATGGGCTTCACGGGCTTGCTCTTATATAGCCACCAGTCGTAGTCGGTTAGACCCAATTGGGAGATCGACCCAGTCGACCCAAAATGACCGATTGGAGGCCACCGACCACACGTTAGAACCGTGGCATAGAATAGAGCCATCCGGGATCATCTGGGGCTCCAAACGGGCCTCGCAGCTCGAGAGTGGGCTGCCTCGGGAAATGCTCCGTCCACCCTCAGTGCGGTCAGTCATGGGATGCCTTCCCACACTTGCATGTAGCCTAGTTGGCAGTGTGCCAACTCTATCTGAAGCCGTCCAGCCATCAGGCCACACATGGCCCCCATCTGGTGTCCAAACCAGGACCTATTGGATAACCGAGCTACTCAAATGCCTTCTCCTCATATGGGGGGCTTACAAGTAGAGTTAGCTGGTTCCCGTGTAGTTACACGAGAGTGGAGCATTGATATCTAATAGGATTTACAGCCATTCACTATGCCTATATGGTCAAAGTGATACATGAATCAGTACCCACTTCTTTTGAGTAAGCCATGGGAAAAGAAAAATGGGAGAAAGCCATGGATGAAGAAATGGATGCCTTGGAAGCAAATGCTACATGGGAATTGGTGCCTTTGCCTATAGACAAGAATGCAATTGGCTGCAAGTGCGTTTATAAGGTGAAGCACAATGCAGATGGTTCTGTGAACAGATACAAGGCAAGATTAGTTGTCAAGGGGTATGCACAGACATATGGCATTAATTATGAAGAAACATTCAGTTCGGTTGCAAGGATGGCAACCATAAGAGCAGTCATTGTTATGGCTGCATCAAAGGGATGGTCTTTACTTTAGATGGATGTAAAGAATGCCTTCTTGCATGGTGATTTGCAAGAAGAGGTCTATATGGAGTAGCCACCAGGTTATGTGCATGCTGTTCATCCTGAGTTTGTTTGCAGGTTGAAGAAAGCCTTGTATGGCTTGAAGCAAGCACCCAGAGCATGGTCTGACAAGATAGGACATTGCAAAGGTGCAACACATCTACATGGGGAAGGACATGCGCCTTCCTCCGTCAAGCAATCAATCGACAATACCATCGCATTGTAAGTCTGCATTTGTGTAAGATTTTTAAGTGTAATGAGTTAGCTTGAAATTGTATTTTGAAATAGAACCAGTGTAATGAGTTAGTTTGAAATTGTATTTTGAAATAGCACTTGTGCATAGCAGATGTATTTCCTTTAGACTTTGAGGAGTGGGAACCAGTCGAGTGCTTCTTAGGTAAGTTTACTGCCATTCATGAGGATTTAGGAAGGCAAATGCATGCTGGAGAGAAGTCCTCTGCTTTGAAAGAGAAATATCTATTGGTATAATGCCAAGTACATTACTCCAAGGACAGCATCAGGCTATGGCCATCTTCAATGCATTGCAACACCACAACTTAAAGACATGGATTGCAGCATGGTGGACACAAGAACAATGCAATCATACAAGGAAAAGATTGCAAAGGATGTGGGCATGGCCATGAAGTTTACATTTGGCTCTAAATGAGTAAGGTTGTCTTGGTTTATGCCTCTGCACATTTTTGCTTCTTGTTTTCATAATATCCGGATGCACAGAACAAAAACCATGTGGTCATGCAAGTGCCTACATGAGAATGCCCTTGAGGAATTGCTTGGGGTGAATTGGGAAAGCAGGTCAGGTGAACAAAAGGGTGATCTGTTTCAATGCCATGTATGTAAGGACAATGTGATTGTTAAGTACCACATCTCCCACCAAATGTTATATTTTGCTTTCCAATATAGGCGCTGGAAGAAAATAGGTGACAATTGGCTCCCCCTTGACTCTAACGATGATGATAATACAGGGGTAAGTTTATGTATTGGTTCTCATTTAGGAGATGTTAAGAATGTGACTGTCATGTCATAGTGGACTCTCAGGGATGTGCAGGAACACCTATTGGTCATGGAGGATGGCATGTCTGAGTCCTTTCACTTTACCTTAAATGGTGAAAAGGTAGGAAAGCATGAGAGAAGCTCGTGCATCGTGCCACTTTTATCCCTCCTGCAATATTAAGCACTATGATAATGGGAGACAACCAGTTTATATGCTCAATCTTGTAAATGACCCTACATCATTCTACTTGTGTATCTCTTCTTGGACGATCATCACATACAGATAGGGTTTCTGTGGCACTAGTATGATATCTTCCATCATAGGGATGGTGTGTTGTTTGACTTTCAACAGCATTCCCTTCATGTACATATATTTCCAGGAAAAACAGTCTTGAAATTCATGCAGCAGAGCAAGCAAGGCTTGTTCTTGCTCGGGGGTGAGATCCATTAGCAAGGTCCAGCTCCTTAACCCAAGCCTTGTGTACCAGTAAGTGTGCCAGTGAGCTGTTTGCTAACAGTTGGATGGGGCAACTCACATGTAGACACATGTCAATTTGACCATTACAAAGACATTAATTTGGGCTAATCATGCCAAATATAGGGGTGTTTTGCTAAATAATGCAACCACTAGGTGAGAGGACGTCCATCTATAGCCGTTATTGGTTGTTTACACTCTGCTCAAGACATTTGCCTTCTTTATCACTCACCATTGCACTTGACTACTATTCATTTGCCCTCTTTATTTTCCTTTTCTTTTGCTCCCACTTCCACCTTCATTTATTTCATTCTACACCATATTCCTTACCATGGAGGAATGTGCAGCCCGAACAATCCATCAAAAGTGACATTGGTCAACTTCATGGGTTGCTCCCCCTCACTCAATTACGGATTTCTCAAACTTATCCTGAATGTGGTTCTGAAGTCCAATCACCTACTCTGATTTGCAAAGTGCAAAAGTTTGGAATGAAGCCATTGTAGAGGAAATCTTGGACTCCTATAAAGTGGGGGATCATAGCATCGTCCAAGGCACACATATTTGGTTGTCTACAACATTTATTGGGGGAAGTCTTTCAGTTAGCAATTCTGGAAGCACTAAGTGTGGACAGATGCAAAGAGTACTTGAGGAGGGAAGTTACTTGTCATGATAGGGTTATTTGATAAACAAGTCCTTGATGAAGGCCTTTGCACTTTTTGCTGATTCCTCTCCGAGTACATTGGGCTGAAGAAAAGCGTTGGGTATGCATCGCTCAAACACATACTGCCTATAAGGGGATGAAGTAGATTGGCTTGACCAAACTAGCTAAAACATTCGAGTAAAAAATTAAGGTTGTCGGGGCCAAGCACATTGCAAGCTCAGGCCCCATCTCTACATGCTGCATCATAGGCTGGTCTCAGGAGAAGTGTTGTGGCCCAACACTCTCTAGTGTTGGAGTAGGCCCATCTGGCACAAAGGGGCAAGATGCCATGGACAACAAGGGAAGTAAATAGGAAGAGTCACAAGGTAAGAAAGTCCCAGGATTCTAAGTCAAAATGCATCGAGTCTGACTGGGAAGATACAAGGAAGTGCAACCAAGACAAGGCTCCGAGCAGTAGGAGTGAGAAAAGCCTAAAGAGCCCAGCAACAGGTGGAATAGGGAGTGGAACCACAGGTTGAGTAGCAGACGCCAAAAGAACAAGTGGTCGCCACAGCATCGACTAGTTCAGCCACTCTACCTCTGCCCCTAAACTTCTCCTAGCCTTGCCCCCAACCAAAAAGGAATTTTCCCCTCGATCCTTTGTTGCACAAGGATATTGATATAGACCGATAAGCCACAAAGACACAGTGGCACTGTTTGAGGGAAAATTTGGTTGTAGCAGCTCAGCACTGGACTATCTAGCCAACAACTAGCTCCCTTCCCAAGTACTGAATCAAAATGTCTTTGTCTAGATGCAGTACAGGGGCTAGTTGTTTGAGTTCTTTGAAAAGGACATGGCTACACTTCGGCAAGCACAGACCACCCTTAGTGTAGAAAGGGATAGGCTGTAGGAGCAATAGGATGGTCGGCGCAATGTGTATGATGAGTTGGTAGAATCCAAGAATGTTTTTATCGAAGCTATGCTTATCTATTAATATAGAATCATGGCAAAAGTTTTCAAGCTCATTTTTTTAGTTTCACAACATTGGTAGAATGTAGTACTTTTTTATATTTTTTCTTTTGAATTTTGAAGGAAAATATGTAAATCCTGGCTAAACTTCAATTTTTTTTGCAAAAAGGTCTAAATCCTGGTGAAAGTTTCAAACATTTATTTTTACTAAAGCATACAAACTTTCGATGCCAATATAAAATTAACGAAACTAACTTGAAAAAATCATCCATGGTAGAATCTCATAGCCAACTCTAATACACTCACACTGGGTTACAATGAGATTATGGCAACCTACAGTGTGAGGTGGACAAGTTACACTCAAATAACTCCAAACTCCAAGCTTCCTAGGAGACGTTGACAATTGTAGCTTCTCGGCTGCTGTTGTAGGCAATACTATAGGATGCACAATAGCGAGCGCAGACGAAGCAAGAAGCTCTTCAAAAGGCACAGGTCAAGATAGCGATAATTCGAGCAAAAATTGCACAACTCCGCCCGGATCTAGAGGAATTGGAGGGTTTGCGAGCCGAGAACACTCGGCTCAAACAAAGATAGTGAATTATTCTCAAGTACAATCTCTCATCCAACTTCCCCAATCTCTTGCCGAGCACTCGATAAAGCTGCCTAGGTGCAGGGAGCCTGATTGGCAATATAGCAATGGGCCAAGGAGAGCCCCGACACTCCTCTCATCCTCTCCCTTAGGTCCGGCCAACAATCCAAAAGGCAGCCACTAGCTCTAAAGGCATGTCTGCTCCAGGTCACTCCAAAGCAACTAACGAAGATGTCATGGCTCAGGCCCTACTCTGGCTAGTTCCTACCAGCCAAAGGTTTTCCGAGCCGAAGGACGAAGGGTGAACTCAAACCCACTTAGTTTTCTTTTGCGAAAAGGGCATACAATTGGCCCCCCGACTCATTTTGTCAGTCTTGAGCTAGGAAATGACGTAGGGACCCAAACTTCCTTCATGGTTCTTTTTTACAAGGCAGGACAGGTCTTTGCCCCGCCCGTTTTTGAAATGGCCACCCAAACTTCACCCGAGTAGGTTCTGGAAGCATAGCCATTTTTGGATGGAGAAGATGTAATTCTCGTTGCCACCCTGGCAACTGAAGTTTTGTGTTGAGTGCTCCGCCGACACCAATTCCCTATCCGCCATAGGGCTTGGGCACAGATCGACTCGGCAGACTCCAGCTCTCCTCCGACCCCGCCTCAATCTCTTCACAATACGACACTCAAACCATCACCCCAAAGACTTCCTTTTATGAGTGCACCTACCGCAATTTTGACTTGTTTGTCCAAGACCGAGAAGCCCGCCAACAGTATAAGGCAGTTATTGCAGCTTGGATCCGTGCCCTTATGCGCCCAATTATGCCGACCCTTCTAGTATATTACGTGGCGTTACTTATGGAGATCAAGAAACTGCTAGGCAGCCACATCAAGAAGGCAGCTACCATGTGGTTCAAGCGGCAGGAGAAAGTCACACCCAATGAAACACTACGTGACTCGGTTTGAGGATGCCTTCGACATCACAAACCCCTCCGAGGACCCACTCACCAAGTAAAGGTCTATGGATTGGCTCACAAAACCCGAGAGGCCTCCCATCGACATACACTCCTTGTATCCCTAGCCTCCTCTCAATCCGATAGAGACGATTAATCCTTTTGAGCCTCTCCCTCCCATACCATCTTCCTCCCTTGCCCTCCAAATTATGCCTTCGGACCTTCCTCTACTGCTCCCGAGTAGCTCCTTGTCAGCCTTCATTATAAAGGCGTGACCTAGTATGACGGCCCCATGGCTTCAACCCACCTTTGAGCCGTGCTTAGTTCCATCCAGTCTGGAACCGTGGGGACCCGATTGCAAAAAGCCAAGGTGAAATGTTAGCCCTTGGGTTAGACCAACACAAGCGAAACTTACGGAGAATTCACCAACACAAGCAGGAGCAGGTGGCGCCAGCAGTTCCTTCAATAGCAACCCCAACCTCCAAGTTGTTTCCCTTGATGTCTATCTACATCACACCCGAGTACGCTCGCACGCACAGCTCACCAAGGATTGCATGAGCAAGCATCTTCATTTGAGCACTACACACGTTGGATTAAGGGTTTACGAGTAGCGAACATCGAGTGCCTATAAAGTTAACCTAAGGGTAGTAAGAAAAACAGACCATCAACAAGATCGCATGTGAAGGGGCTAGAAGATTTACCGACAATGGTGTGCCTAGTGAAGGAGATCAGCCCACTTGTGTTGTGGCAACATGCCAGGAGGGAAGATAAGATTCACAAGCATATGTGGGTGGTATGTGGCCCAATGTGTTGTACAAATAGCAACAAGGTTAGAGGACTACTATAGTGACTGAGAACAGGTTGGCCATCAATCTACTGGTAAGCCAAATGGGCAATCAATGGGGTCAAATATTGGGCTTGTCTAGTCGCCCTCCCAAGTGAGGTCGAGATTCTGGTCGACCCTTTAGTAGACTAGAATGATCCGTGTCTAAGGCCAACATATGGAGGGGGATAGACTAGTAGACTAGGACAAATCATGTCTAAGGCCAACATATGGAAGGGGATAGACTAAGTTCCAACCTCCCCCCCCCAAAAAAAAAAAAAACACGCCCACCCAAATCAATAGGGCACTTGTGCCCATGCCAAAAACATTCACTATGAAGCCAGTAACACTCCACGAAGAGCACGCACCTAAGCAAAGAGCAAGGCAAAGCTTGGAGCAAATAACTTGCTCTCCATAGAGCATCCAAGGCAACCGCAAAAAATATCAAAACCTTATAGAAGCATATGGTTGTTTTGGTGCATCTATTTGGAGCATTTTGGTTGCTCTAGTAGAATCTATTACTCCAAGTCCGAGTGTCCTTGAGAGAGCTTTCCTATGCACACATCATATAAACTTGGATCTCCTTGAGTACTACTCATTCGTTCAACATTCTTCCTTTGGTTTAACATTCTTCCGTTGCATAGGGTTAAGCTATCACGTAACAATCCTCACTATGTTCTAGCATGCTATCAAGGTCGAGAGATGTGCTTAGACTTTCTAACCACCAAAACCCTAGTGGGTGCGAGAACCATATAGATGAGCAACGCATCAATCTTGTGCAACGTGCTAATTATCACGATCAAGTGAAGGGTCATTTGTTAAGGAACCCAATAACCCTATAGACTCAATAATTCCACCAACATGGAACCTACCTCATGCTTTAGCATCTAGAATCCCATCACATATAATGATTGCAAATATGGCTTTCCCATGCATCTAATGTGCCACCACCATACTAAAGATGTCACAACCACAATAAAGATGATGTAAACATGCATGGTGATCAACTATAGAAGTAATGTCGCTTAATTGAAGATGATCTATACATAGGATTGGCTGATTTGAGAAAGCCGGCCGCATGTGACATCCTACGAACAGAACTCACGTGTTTGATCAATAACAAATGCGCAATAAATAATAATAAATAATGTAGTAAATAGTAGTGGATATCCAGGGAGTTAAATAGGCCATCACAATGTAAGAAATGAAGATCACTAAGCTCTTTAAAAACTCTAGAATTAAGGTCCAGCATATAATATTTATAAAAGAACCTGCCTCGAGGCACATCAATTATACATGCTTCTTTCTTAGACAATGATGTAATAGATGCCATGTGGTTACTAACTACATTTCCATGACAAGAGAATCAATAGTCATATCAGTGCTTACCACGGTCTGACTTTCAATGAGAAATTCAGATGCCAAACTAAACAACCCAGCATATTGTAGTTTCATGTCCAACTTTACCTGATTGATTTTAAATGGGTGTCTGATTTTAAATCAGAATTCAGATGTAAAAACTAAAAAATTTAGCATTTAATGATTTCATGTCCTTTAATTTCAGATGTCCAACTACATTTACATGACGAGAATCAAGAGTCATATTCAGAGCTATGTCCCTCCCAAAATAGCTTCCACAGTGAATTTTCAATTACACCATGAACCCACGCTAGAAGAGGACAGCAATTCTGACGAAACAGAAACACTCCTGTTTACACTTGTATTGCATGGTTGGAATTGTCCTCAGTGTAAAGTACTCTCAGCTTCCCACTTCTCAAATTCATGCCCGAGTCCAAATTTGCCTTTTTCGTCATCATGCCCAAAGTAAAGCTTGCTGTTCTCTTTTTGGATTATGTGTCATCTTGCTCTGAGGATTTTCTTGGACAATGGGTGAAGCCAAAAACCCTGGTCATATCTCAATAATATTGTTGAATTTGAGTAACTAACACCTCAAAGAGTAAGGGTAAAGAATAAAGATTTCATGTTGGCAATATTGCACAGGCTTCTTTACTGTTTAATACGCGATATACCATTTGTAACTTCGCAAAGCGTAAGGAATCAAGATTTCATATAGCCAATATTGCACACACTTTTTTACCATTACAAATGCCATATATTGTGAGGTACCTTATGAAACATCTTTCTGTGATATTTAAGTCCTGCTCATGTCGACCGAAGGCAACAACACACTTAGAATCAACGCATGGGATGACACATGAAAACCATGGAAGCTCAAAAAGAAAACTGCATGTCACATGAAATCCAATGAATCCGTCTAAGCATGCCCTACAGAGAATCCCTTCTTTTCCACGTATATCAGAGCACAGTTTGAGCGAATTGCTAACCAAGAAATTGACTTCTAGGTCACTACTGAAACAGATCTAATATGACTAGGTCAACTTACTTCATGGCCCCTCACCTTTTGCGAGCTCCAGATACATCATTCTGACTGTACTATCCACCAGTGCAGTGGAAGACTTCTGAGCCACACTTGTCTGATTACTTGCACCAGGAAGGTAACAATGTTATTTTCAAGTGGGAACAGCTTTATCATATGACCTAGGCCCCTCTTTTTATTGTTATTTTCTCCATGAAGCCTGCTGTCATTAACTAACTTTTGGTATACCTGCATGCACAAGTGTGAAGTATACTTAACTAATGTAAGCTAACCTTGTATACGCTGAAAGGCATTGGCCAATCCTAGGATTTACACACATCCCTCCAATGGAAACATAGGGAAAAGGATATAAACTCCGTACAATCCTTAGTGCCATGCAGAGCCCAATACAGGTTTGACACCTATGGTATGCGAATCATGCACGCTCCTATAAAGTTGTTCTCCCATATGCGTCAGACTCCTGCACAAGGGGAAATCTGGGAATCACTACTCACATAGCTTTACAATTAAATCATATCAATTCCACTGTTATGGAGATGCATCCACTGCATTCTGACTTGTAATCCTCTTTGTAAAGCTTGCATCATAGCAGTCCTTATGGCCACTTAGCAACCATGCACAAGATACAAGGGCAATGTGTGGCCTACAGCCTACAGTTAGTTTTTAACTCTGCAACCTACCCGCCATAAACTTGCCTTCTCGTGCCAGGTGGAGTGCTGCCAATTTTTTCATGCAGTGTGGCCAGTTCCTACCTCAAGCTGTATAACATCCGTGCTGATGCACTCCATTTCCTACTCAATGCTCATGCATAATCAATGCAGTTTTGCTGCAGTCTTAGTTCCCATAATGCATTATGTAACTGATGAGCAGAATTGCAGCAATTCGATGCCCCTACCCGCACAGAACAAATGAGGCTGCCAACAACTTCATGGGCTCTCCGCTTCTGTTTCTTCACTGTTGTTCCCAGAGGACAATGGCAGCAACCTGACGTGCCTCAATTTCTACATCAGGACCTGGAGTCACCAAAACCAGGGCCTAAACTATTGCGCCTTGTTGGGTGCTTTTCAAAGGGCATCCACTGCGCAAAAGACATGAGGGTCCTCAAGCTAACACCAAGACTTTGCGAATGATTGATAACTGGAAGGTTTCCCCCTGTTGGCTGCATGACCTAATGAATACAACATTCTCACATCCTAATAGCTACTTAGCAGGCAAGCTTGTGTAGGTCCAGCCAGAATATATACCTTCGTGAGACTAGAACATATCTAATCTAAACAAATCAAAATTCTTTAAAACAAGTGAAAGAACAGAGGAAAGAAGGGAATTTGCAAGCAACTTTAAACAATACTATGAGTAAATGAGAAAAACAAAAATAAGCATGACCTGGTGGCAAAGCTACGCTTATGTTCTCATCAATGCCCAACCATAAGCTGCCATTTGTGTTTTGAAAGATTTCCAAAATCTCCTGGGTGAGCCCAGTGCTTACTAAGCTTTGAAATCCCAACCCAAACAGCCAAAATTTTGATAGCTAAAAGGAAGAAACAAAGCAGAAAATAAGATAAAGAAATGAGAGAGAGAGAGAGAGAGAGAGAGAGAGAGAGAGAGAGAGAGAGAGAGAGTTAAATTCAGTGAACCATCAAAACAAAAGAAACACCAATGCTGACACAAGGAAACAAAGATAGACCCACTCACATCGAAGAAAACAAATGAAGCACAGACACAAGAAAACAATTATTATCATTGTTGTTTAAGGGGTTATTTATTTATTTATTTATTTATCCTAGATTTAAAAATAGTTATAAATAATAAAATAAGAATAGCCGGCAGATACAAGGACCTCGTGGTAAGATCAGAGGACCACACCATTGGTGGGACTCTGGATCTCTCTCTTTTGTATTGTGTCCATAGCTTTGGACAGAAATATATTATTTTGGTGGTTTCTCTATCTGGCTGGTTCATTGTCTATTGATGAGTCTGCACACACCTATGCTCTGCACATCTATTTGATGCACATTAAGTTAAGAAGTTTGAGATTCCACTCCCCACACCACACTGTAAGAGCTTCTGGACAATTCTATCAGTCTTCCGCTGTGCGTACCCTCTGTTGGGTCATTTCTAACACTAAGAACTAACAAGAAAACGGGATTTTGATTCTACATTCACAGATCCTAAACATAACCAAAGCCGAATTCCAAAGATCTAAGACTACAACATATAGTGCACACTGAATTCTTACAGTTCAGCCAGAATTGGTCACCCCAGTTTACAAGCCAACTGATTCTAGGCCAAGCAGTTTGGGTCTCATTAAAAAACTCACCATCATTGTTCAGCTTGTTTTAAAATCCTTAAACAAGTGTGTTAAGGATTGTGCTGAAATAGTAGGCACTCTTAACAGACATAGCCACTGATAGTGCACCTGGTCAGCCCTTGGTTCTCGTTGAAAACAATTGTTCACGACAAATTGACTGATAGGGTTGCCAGATTCAATTCCCTTCTGAGCTCAAATAGCCACACTTGATTGTAGGAAATTACTGTCAAGCTTTGCTTTCTTTGTGAAACTACAGCATTCAAATTCTCTACACTTAAAAAGTTTTCATTCTATGTGTATTAGCAGTTACCTGCGTAAAGCTTCCAAACATTTCAATGTCTCTGACAAACCTTCAGACCTGACCTTCATCAAGCTTCCAAGCATTTCAATGTCTCAAACAAACCTTCAGACCAGATCTGACCATCATGTAAAAGCAGATCAAGGAGGATCCCCCAAGTTTTTAAGATCATGCATGTGCCTCTCAAAAAGATTCCTCCTTTTGTGAGAAAACATATTTACATAGCATCTGTATATCGATTCAAATAAGCTGTACACAGAAAGGCTTATTAAAGAACTAAGGCCTTGGTCATGAATCTTGTAGTTGAATAAATGGACCATGTATCCGTCCTAAATCTTCAGTAACCTATACTTCCAGCGCACAATAGAGACAGCCACAAATGTTTAAAAGCCGCAACACAAATGAGGGTTAGAAATACTAGAGTCAACGAACACATGCCTCCTTTGTTGTGCTTCAAAAGAAGAATTCGAGGTTTCTGTTAGAGGTTCAAATGTTCCTAGGAAATGTGAAGCAGCATAATCTGGAGCTGGTGTGTGCCATGCTTTTGGCTTTGAATGTGGTGGGACGTACAGAGTTTCCTGCAGAGTCAGAAATGAGACGTACTAATGGAGGTATGCATGAGTAGTAGCGGGTAACATAGCAGGGTTCTGAAAGAAAGCTTCAGATGGGTGCATCTGAACCTTATCTCCGAATGGAAAACCATCACAAAATATGCTGAGGAAACAGAGAGTGGCAGAGAAGGGCAACCCTCGATGTTGCAATGCATGGAAACTATTAGGGCTCCTGTTTGGTGAGTCGATTCAAGATAGCGCTGAACAAAGCATCTCTTTTCTCTGCTCGAGCTTCTTCCCTAGCACGTCTCTGCTCCTCTCTCTCTCGCCAGTGCTGTTCTCTCATAATCCTCTCATTCTCCAGATTCTCCATGGCATTTAAAAACTCTTGCTCTCGTAGTCTGCGCTCTTCCTCCCGCCTCTTCATAGCCTCCCTCCACTGGACCTCCATGCGCTGTTGCTGCTGAAAGAAGTCTTCCAGAACCTCGAGCATGCTGTTGGCTCTACATTTCTCAGCGGTAGCCCTCTGTCGATCCCGATCGGATTTCCTCTTCTTGGATTTTACAGCGCGCTCGTCCTCACTTTCTTCGTCTTCATCGTCCTCCTCGTCGGAAAGATCTTCGGAAGACCTATCCAAAAGCGAGCCTTTTGTGCCTTTTCTCTTTGTCTTAGCGCCCGATTCCGACGCTAAGCGCAGCCTGTCCATGGAGTTGGCACGCTCGGTGAAAATTGCATGCAGTTCCTCAAAGAAGGGGCACTGTCGACCATTATCTGGTTCCGAGCCCTGCGAGGTTACGCCCATCTAAACAAACATGATTCGCAAATCGAATAAGAAAAAGAGAAGCAACATGAGAAATTCACCATACGAAAGAAGAAAAATCCCACCTTGTAACGGTTGACGAGGTTCTTCCACTTGCACTTACATTGCTCAGCGCTACGGCGGTAGCCCTTGTCCTTCATTTTGCAAGAGATGATCTCCCAGAGGGTTTTGTTACGTTTAGTTTGGGTGAAGTCCTTTTCGAGCTGAGAACGGATGGAAATGAAGTCGAGGGTTTCCTGGAAGCCCCAGGGGGGGATACGGTCCTCCTTTTTGGAGGACAGGTCAAGGGGGGGAGGGAGAAGGATGCCATCGGAGGAGGAGGAGGAAAAGGGGGGGGGGAGGAAAGCCAGTGTAGAGCTTACTGCGAAGGCCTACGAAAAGCTCGAAAGCTCGGAGCACAAGATTAACTAAGAAGAAGAAGAAGAAGAAGATGATGATCATGATGATGATTCTGATGATTATGATGATGATGATGATATGATAAATTGTGCGTTATTAGCTGCTGGTCTTGCGCCTCCCCATTCACAGGCCTCCTTGGCTCTTGACGCCCTTTCCTATGCTCTCACTTTTCACTCCGAGCGCCTGTGCGCACCGGACCACGGGTGCACGCCTCGGGATCAAGCTACACATTTACCTTACAAGCTCTTTCCACGCAGGGATAAATGGGCCATTTTCTTACATGACAGCAACCTGTGTGTTGTTCTCACACCACAACCTCAAATGGCACTTCGAGCTAGAATGAATTCAACTAATTTCGTTGGATCCAAAGGGCCTCCTGGGTTCGACCTACATCGAGAAATGAACCTGCAGCCTCGAAAAGTGATCCTGCAGTCTCTGGCAAGGCATCCACCAATCAACTCTCACCCTGCCCTCCTTCTGTCCCTCCCTCTGTGTTAATTCTCTGCTGCGCTGCCTTCTGTCCCTGCCTCTGGCTCTTCTTCACTCTATCTCCATTCTACCCGAGGAAACAACAAAGGCTAGTGGCTGTTGTGCAACCCACTACCACCGGTGGCGCTTAGGAGGAGCAGGGGTGTTGCATTCACCCCTGCGTGGAAACAGCTAGTTAGTAGGGCGCATTTATGCGCTCCCAGGTGCTGGCTTTTGCACTAGAATTTCGCCAGTCGAGACTTTGCACCTCACCGGTGCCGACCACCAAACCTGTAACCTTATGGTCATTGACTCAGGGAGAGAAAAAATTTCTCCATTATTGTTTCAGTGCACAGGTCATGTGCGCAGACCAACCACGCTCAAATGATCGCGTGTGCATAGACTCTGATCCTCTGCTTCCTTGCAAATTCTATCATCGAGGCAAACTTCCATAATGGATAGCTATCAAAAGGAGGAGTTGCACGCGCTATCTTCACGACCAACAACCTACTTTTCTTCACCTCTCTAACATGCCCATTCTACCCACAATTGTGCTTGGACGAAAAGGTGGCTCACATGGGAACGCATCTACATTCAAGGATTCTGCATGCCAAATTAGTGGATATTAGTGGACCTGTAGTGTCCTCTAGCAGTGGTTCACATACTTCGCCATGGACAGGTAGATTGAGATCAGGAGGATCTCCTCAAAGCAATGTAGATAGTGGTATGCAAGTATCACAAAAAGGAAAAGAGAAAGTAGATCAGCCCATGTTTGATGTGAATGCAGGTCACTCTTATGTGGATGGTGAATCGAGTGGCTCAGAACAGAGCCTTGATGATGAGTTGGGTATTCCTTCTGTTGTTACACCTGGAGTAAGGAAGACGAGGGATGTTTTGAGAGCACCTGGTAGGGAGCCTATTTTGCACAGGTCTACCAGAGTTAAGTATCCTGTGGATAGGCTGAAATATGATGGATTTGTAAGAAAACAATACAACGTCTGTGCTCAACAGATAACAGGATCTCGTATGCAAGAGAGAAAAGCTGATAGTATGGAGAATCAAAATTTTGATTACTGTAAAATTGATACAATAGATGGCGCTGCCTCCCAGCCATGCGCTCCTATGTGAGAAGCTTCGATGGCGTGCTGGAAACAGTAGAGGACGGAGGCTGGATGCTAAGGAATCAGGGTTGCTCTAGCCAGTGATGAATATAGGCTTCACGGGCTTGCTCTTATATAGCCACCAATCGTAGTCGGTTAGACCCAATTGGGAGACCGCCGACCCAGTTGACCCAAAATGGCCGATTGGAGGTCGGTCCCGAAATAGGCCACCGACCACACATTAGAACCGTGGCGCAGAATAGAGTCATCCGGGATCATTTGGGGCTCCAAACGGGCCTCGTAGCCCGAGAGTGGGCTGCCCCAAGAAATGCTCCGTCTACCCTCAGTGCGGTCAGTCATGGAATGCCTTCCCGCACTTGCATGTAGCCTACTTGGCAGTGTGCCAACTCTATCTGAAGCCGTCCATCCATCAGGCTACACATGGCCCCCATCTGGTGTCCAAACCAGGACCTACCGGATAACCGAGCTACTCAAATGCCTTCTCCTCATATGGGAGTTAGCTGGTTCCCACATAGTTACACGAGAGTGGAGCATTAATGTCTAACACCCCCCCTCAATGTCCACCCGCAAGTGAACTTACTTTTTCGACCCAATGCCAAGTCGATGAAGATGCCTCTCCAGCAAGTCTCTTCCAAGAGCCTTCGTGAAGATGTCCGTAGCATTCTCTGTAGTCGGACAGTACACCAAGTCGACCTCTCCGTCCATGATGAGCTCGCGTACAAAGTGATATTGAATATCAATGTGTTTTGTGCGAGCGTGGAACGCAGGGTTCTTTGCAATTGCCATGCAACTCTAATTGTCACATGATAACTGCGTAGGCTTGTTCTGCACTACACCCATGTCCCCTAAAATCCTCCTCAACCACACTGCCTTACAAGAAGCAAAACATGCTGATTTTTGTACTCAGCCTCGGTAGAAGAAAGAGCAACTGTAGGTTGCTTCTTGATGACCCATGACACAGCTGCAGATCCAAGTGAGAAACAGTAACCCGTCACTGATCTCCTGCTATCCACGTCTCCTGCCCCCAATCCAAGTCACAGAATCCGGTCAAGATGTTGCCCTTGGTATGGGTGATGCCATAATCAAGTGTGCCTTTGATGTATTTTAGCACCTACATCCCTGCCCTCCAATGGTTCTCCCGGGGCTTATTGGAAAACCTGCTTAGTACACCAGTCGCAAAACTAATGTCCGACCGTGTGTTGCACAAGTAAATGAAACTGCCAACAAGCCTTCTGTACTTCGCTTCGTCCACCAGTGCTGATGAATCCTCATTTGAGAGCTTCACGTCAACCTCCATAGGGGTGCCAACTATCTTGCACTCAGCCATGCCCAATGCCTTCAGTATCTCTCCAGCATACTTCAGCTGTGAGATGAAGATCTGTTTTGGCTCTTGCCAAACTTCAATCCCCAAACATAAATGCATCTGTCATTTCAAACTCTCTTCCTTGCAACTGCTTTGTCTGCGAGATCTTTTCTTCATGGTTCCCTGTTATGACAAGGTCGTCCACATAAAGGACCACGATCATACACTTGCCTCCTTCTCTGTAGATATACAAATTTGCATCAGATGGGCTCCTCCTGAACTCGTTTTGCAAAAAGTAGGTTTCAATCCGCTGGTACCACGCTCGTGGGGCCTATTTCAGCCCGTAAAGTGCCTTCTTCAGTTTATAGACTTTACCTTCTGAATCGGGGATCACAAAACCTGGTGGTTGTTTCACGTATACCTCCTCCTTGAGATCTCCATTCAGAAAGGCATATTTTACATCCATCTGAAACACAGGCCAACTTTCCTGTGCTGCTAAAGCCAAAACACTGCGAATTGTGGTTAGTCGAGCTGTGGGAGCAAAGGTATCCTGATAATCAAAACCATGTACCTGTGGAATCCTTTTGTCTTTTGACGCATCTCCTCCTCCAGAAGCATTGCGCTGAAATCCTCAAAGTTGAGGGGCGGATTTCTGTTTTGCGTATTCAGTGCCGTAACAAGACCATCGTACTTTGGTGGGAGAATCCGTATGCACCTTCATGCTAGATTATCGCTAGTGATGGTGATGCCAATCGTAGTCATCTAATCGCGCAGATTCTTCACCCTGGTGATGAAATTCTCTACCATTTCAGACTCAGACAATTTCTCGTTCACGAGTTGAGTCTCCAGATTTTGAATCCGCGTCTGATTCGTGGTCTCGTACTGATTTTTCAAGACCGTCCATGCCTCCTCCGCTGTGGTGACATGTTGAATTAACGCCATGACAGAATCACTTACACTGCAGACAATAGAACACAGCGCATCTGCATTTCTTCTTGTCCATGCGAGAATCTCATCTGCAGTTGGTACTATCTGTTGTGCTGCATTGGCCGGATTCGGTCTCGGAACCGGCTTCATGTCCACCCGAGTAGCAGTATCCCAAAGCTCGTATGCGCTTAGGATGGTCTTCATCTTGAATTTCCAGAGTGGATAGTTAGTGCCGTCCAACTTTCCACTTTCGCCGAACGGTGGGATTCGCAGTCTTGCGGGCTGGGCCATCTCTCACAATCTGCTCGCAAATAGAAACACACTACCAAATCTTCTTGCTAGAGCCCAAGCTCTGATACCATGTAAGAAAACAATACAACGTCTGTGCTCAATAGATAACAGGATCTCGTATGCAAGAGAGAAAAGCTGATAGTATGGAGAATCAAAAATTTAATTACTGTAAAACGGATACAATAGATGGCGGTGCCTCCCAGCCGTGTGCTCCTATGTGAGAAGCTTCGATGGCGTGCTGGAAACAGTAGAGGACGGAGGCTGGATGCTAAGGAATCAGGGTTGCTATAGCCATTGATGAATATGGGCTTCACGGGCTTGCTCTTATATAGCCATCAGTTGTAGTTGGTTAGACCCAATTGGGAGATCGACCTAGTCCACCCAAAACGGCCGACTGGAGGTCGGCCCGAAATAGGCCACCGACCACACGTTAGAACCGTGGCGCAAAATAGAGCAACTACCCTACAGACCCCGTTCCGCCCAGAGCCATCCGACATCATATGGGGCTCCAAACGAGCCCCGCAACCCGAGAATGGGCTACCTCGGGAAATGCTCCGTCTACGCTCAGTGCGGTCAGTCATGGAATGCCTTCCCGCACTTGCATGTAGCCTAGTTGGCAGTGTGCCAACTCTATCTGAAGCTGGCATCAGGCTGCACATGGCCCCCATCTGGTGTCGAAACTAGGACCTACCGGCGGATAACCGAGCTACTCAAATGCCTTCTCCTCATATGGGGGGCTTACAAGTAGAGTTAGCTGGTTCCCGCGTAGTGTATCCATTTGTTTTTTCTCAATTGGCTTTTCTTCCAAATTGGTTTCTATGCTTTTTGAAAATATTTTTTAATTCAAAGTCTAAAAACGTTCTCTCTCTCTCTCTCTCTCTCTCTCTCTCTCTCTCCTCTCTCTCTCTCTCTCTCTCCATCCATTGAATGTTCTTTGTTAAAAGGATGTCAAGTCTTATGTCATGTTGGCTTACATTAGAAAGGTTTTCCACACATAAAAAATATCTCAATTGACTATAGATGTCAATATTGGCATTGATTATGCTCTAGGGATGGTAATGTTCCACATCGTTCAACCTTGATTTGTGCACAAACGGGAGACGAATAGAGCTAAGAGTTCATCAATAAAGTTATATGGAGGCATGTTGGGATTGATGATGCTCTAGGCATTGTAATCTCCATATATTGTTTGAACCTTGATTTGGGTAGAGCATGAGACAAATGAAGCTAGGAGTTCATCACGAAGTGAGATGGAGGCATGTCAAAAAACTTTACCTTGCAAATGTCAGTAAGGAAGGGGTGCCCACTTGCCCCACTACTCTTTTCCATACCCAGTGAAGCGTTGTTGAGCATCTTGAAAAAGAAACAAAGAAAAAAAATTGTTGCCCAACTTGATGCAAGTTTCCTATGTCATTCAAAGCCTAGGACAATGTCATATTCAAATATGTCAATTTCCATTAAATAACTATTTGCTAAGTTTTACCTTCACATTAGGTGAAGAGGATAGCTTAGATAAAGCATCCAATATTGTTGATAGCTTTCAACAAGTCCACATTTGGTGACAGTGAAAGCCTAGGAACATCAAGGTCATACTGAGGTCATACTCAAAGTGCTACACTTGACAGTGAAAGCCTAGGAACATCAAGGTCATACTGAGGTCATACTCAAAGTGCTACACTTTCCATCAAATAAGTAGTTGATAAGCTCTACCTTCATGTCACGAGGAGAGAATACCTTTGAACAAGGTCCACATTTTGGTGACTTTGAAAGCCTAGTATTGTTGTTGACTTTCAACAAGGTCCATGTCTAGTGACTTAGAAAGCCTAGGAACATCAAGGTCATAGTGAGGTCATACACAAGTGCTACACTTTCCATCAAATAAGACCTCTGCCTTCACAAATTCAAGAGAAGAGGATAGCTTGGATAGAGCATTGAGTGACTAGTAGACAAAAGGTTCAAGCATCATGGGTCAACATCTCAACCCATGTAGCATGATAAAAAAGTGTGCTTTTTCATTTGGGTAAATTTTGGTGATATATGAAGATGTTGGGGGTTTCAATGGGAGTTATCAATGAAGTTCAACTGATTAAGGGACAATGTCAAAGTTTGGGCCCTCTTAAGTCCTCTATGGCCATGTAAATCCATATGGTTCTCTCTCTCTCTCTCTCTCTCTTTCATTTCACATATCATGATTAAGTAGTTTTACTTTTTATATACACCACACACACACACACACATATAGTCCCCCTCGTGTAAACTTTTTTATTAGACTTCCTTGTAGCCAATTCTATTGAACTATTTTGGAAGGATGTTCCACTTTGTTAGAAAGCTTGCATGTTTTCGTTTCACCACTGCTTGCTAGCCCTAAGGATTGTCTCTTCCACAAGCTCCTAAGGATTGATGGCCCTAAGGATTGTCTCTTCCACAAGCTCCTTGTTGTAAAAATATCATAGTGCTTCCAATGTTTTTTGCATGCTCTCTGTGTCACTAAAGGATGGCATTATTTATCTCCTCATGCACATGCTCAATGGATTTCAATTCTCTTCCCTTGCTTTGGAGGACCTTACCAATATGCAGGCCTTCGATGATAGCATCACATTGGCAATTTTGAGATGGTAAGTCTTACCATTTGCCAAGAGCACACTACTCATTGTGTATGATTGTGTATGTGTGTGTGTGTGCATGCGTGCGTGTGTGTGTGTGTGTGTGAGTGATTCCACACAAAAAAAAGTGTGTGTGCGCGTGCGTGCATGCGTGTGTGTGTGTGTGTTCATACATATATACATGTGTAGTCATAGAAGATTGCAAAAGATTTGGAATATAAATATGCCAAAAGAATTTGGAATACAGTTATACCAAAATCTTTGTAATGTAGCTATACCATAAGATAGCATTTGAAATCTAAGGCCCGCATGCCATTGGAGTTCACTCTATCCCTAGTGGAGTATCCCACAATTAATGCATTCCATGGTATGATATCTCTAATGGGGGATGTATCAAAAAATTGTTGGGATTCAGCCATGGTTCCACATTTAGCATACATGTCAATGAGACTACTTGCCATGATAGCATTGGTCTCAAAAGAGGACTTGATAGTTTGAGAATGGACCTCCTTTTTGACATCTAGAGTTTGCAATAGCTTTCAAGATGGCAAAAAATGTAAAGCTACTTGGTAAGATCTTGCTCTTGCATTTACGCATAAAGGCTAAAAGCTTCCCTACTTCCTTCTTGTTCTTAAGATCCATGTACTCATGTAACCACATTGTGATGAGGCAATTCATTATACATGTCCACCAAAGAGACCTTGTTAATTTGATAATGGACCTCCTTTGAGGTGTTGTGTTACAACAACTTTCAAGATGGGATAAAAGGTAAAGCTACTTGGTGAGACCTTGCTCTTGCATTTGAACAAGAAGAAAGCAGGTAATATTTTCCCTGCTTTCTTCTTGTTCTTAAGATCCATGGACTCATCTAACCACATTGTGATGAGGCAATTCATTATACACACCCACCAAAGTGGCTCCCACAAAAAAGGAAGACTCCAAGCCACTCGTTAAAACTTTGGAGTCAAGGGCTCTACCTTTCACCAAATATAGTATTTTTTCAAAATGCGTGTTTGTCAGCACTTCACCTCTTCTAATGTTGCAAGGCTATTGTAAGCTTCAATGCACCAATGAATTTTTGGGCATTTGGTTGGATGCATTCCCATTGCATCTGAGCATACAAATCCAAAGCTGACACACCCTCTGATCATGGTAGACCAAGAAAACACATCAGGATAGTGAATTGGTAAAAAACCTTCCATGCATCCTCCATGTCCCCACATTTTCTGTACATATCCACCAAGTATTTCCCACAAATACATCTACAAGTCTGCCGTTGTTTACTCCTCGAGAGTGGATGACTCTTTCTCTAAGCATCCTACTATCATGGATTTGTGGTCAAGTTGCTCACCATCTTTTTGGAAATTGTAAGCATGCTATACCAAATATCGTACGCGGCAATAAATCCTACCATCCAAAAGAATGAATGCATAAATGTGTCATAAAATCACAATTGCAATGACTAGAAGCTTCATGACATGAGTTATTGGTTCAACTACTTGGACAAAAATAAGAAATGGCAACCATAATCATGACAAGGGAAACACCATTTATTGCATATAAAGATATTGACTCAGAAAACTTGACTCTAAGCAGCTCATCTCTATTGAGCCAGTAGTAGCTACACATACAAAAGACCTGGAGCTCCTATTATTTAGCTACTTATGACTCTCATAGACACGTAGAGGCACATGGCCTGGACAAAGAGACCGACATCTCCTCATTTGCTGCTACATTTTGTAGAAACATGTTCATCACCTCAATGTTTCTGCCGCCTCAGCCCCTCATGAATCATATCCACATAGTCTCCATGAATTGGGGGGTTGTTCCTAGTATCCAATAGCCCTTTGCAATGTGCATGGACCAATCCAATCACAACATCCATCTATCCATGCTACATGACCATGTTTGTAAGCCAATCACTCTTTGCCAACTCACAATGACCATGTCCTAAATACCCATCAATATTTCTTGCTAATAAACGCTCCATGAGGGTGTACCTTAGACAATAATACCAATGATTCACCCACAACCAAAATGGGAACAATAGAACAAAAAATGAACAGAGACCCTAGCACATGAATAGCTTCATCATGACCTTGATCATCTCGAACAACGTTCATCGTAGATAGTTCTAAAACATGTTCGTCCTCAAAAAGCTCAATCCTTACCAGCAACATCTACAACAAAACTGCAACTTCATTTGTCAGTGGAGGTTACTCTACCACACAAGCATCATTCTTTTCCCATTTTTCAATCTCGTCCTTCTGCTTCTTGACGTAGAACCTCTTGATATGCCCGGTTTGCATAGTAATAATATGAATGCATATCTACTCTTGGATCCTTGGAAGCCCTTCTCTTGTCTTTCACTGTATAAGTATAGGTTGCAATGCTTCCTCTCGCTTCTCCTCACTTAAAAGAAGAACCATACAATCAACAGGTTGTGTGCTTCCTATCTTTCACCTATAGGTTGCAACACTTCCTCTCGCTTCTCCTCACTTAATAAAAGAACCAAACAATCAACAAAATATGCTTCATCGTCCAACCTCAGAATTTGAGCTGCCTCACTGTATATGGGAAGTAAACTTTTCAACAAGATTGCCTTTTGGTCTTCATCTTCAACTTTGGAAGTGAGTCAATGGAGATGCTTCAATAGAGCATGCATTCTATTTAGCTATTCACCCCAACCCATGTGCAGGTCGAATAATTCTTGTTTGAGCATGGCTTTTCAATGCCTCATCTTCACCCCGAACAAAGCCTCTAGAATGGTCTAGTTGTCAGCAGTAGGCTTTGTAATGTCAAGGTGGTGAAAATAATCTTCTCCAAGTGCTCTCCCTAGCATCCCAACCATGTTATCATTTCTTCCAAGCACGCTTTTCTACTTTGTTGGTGGTTGGTTCCTTCTCTGTTCTGCCGCCTCAGCTCCTCACAAACCATCTCCACATAGTCACCATGCATTGGGTCGCCATTCCTCTAGTATCCCCAATAGCCATTCACCACGTACGTGGACCAATCCAATCATAGCATCTAGTTAGCCATGCTATGTGACCACGCTTGCTAAGCCAATCACTCTTTGCCAACTCACAATGACCATGTCTTAAACACCCACAAATATTTCTTGCTAATAAACCCCCCATGAGGATGTACCTTAGACAATAATCCTAACACATCTTTCACTATTTCCAAGATACTGCAAGCCTTCAATGCACTATCAAATGCTTGGTTATTTGTTTGCATGCCTTTCTTGCACATCCGTACATATGCCTCCATATCTAGGTCACCCTTATCTTGCTTCATGCACCCTAATATCATGGCATTCAAGGTAACCACATCACATGAGGCAATTCATCAAAGACATGCAATGCATCCTACAAGTTCCCACATTTCGCACACATAAACCAAGATATTTCCTACAAAAACATGTCACTCAGAGCCACTCTTTATTAATTGCGATTGGAATGTGTAAACTTTCTCCATACATCCTATATTTGCAAATTTCTCATCCACTCTTCCAGTCTTGCCAGGCTACTATAGGCTTTTAGTTTGACAAATGTTAGGTGGTTTGGTGTGACACCTTCATGGTACATATGTGCACGTGCCATTGCATTGCTCAACATACCCTAGAATCAAGGCATTCCAAGAAACCACTGTATGATGAGACAATTCTTAAAAAACACATTGAACATCTTCCATGTGACCACATTTCATGTATATGTCTAGTAGCATGGTTCCTATTAACAAATTTGCCTAAACTCTCCTCTTTACTACTTGAGAGTGGATTACCTGACTTTTCTCCAAGCATCTTGTCTTTGTAAATTTTCCAATGACTTGCCTCTACCAAGTCTTAGATGGCATGTTGCAAGTCTTACATGGCATGTAGTAGCAGGAAGCTCATCAAGAATTTGATCTTGATCTCCCATGTTGACCCACCCACTCCTCCCATCACATGCATCACGAGCTCATTATTTCTTTCCCAAGACATTGCAAATGAATTGGGCTTAGTAATACACTTGGCTTAGCGACAATTATTCTTTGGATTTCTAATGGGACCTCTTTCTATGACTTTCAAAGACTTGGAGAGTGCCAAAAATTTTATTGTTTTATCCTTGTGCAACTGGAAGAACAGAAGGAATCGAGAAGCTTGCCAAGCTCTCTTGTCCTTGGCATTGTATTAGTGGAAAAGGGCTCCAACTAGACATCTACATGAGAGTTTGATTTCCAAATCGGTGCACTCCTAGTAGCAAAATGGCCAACAAAAAGACCAATAAATAACCAAGGGGAGTTGGTGAACCAGGGAGGATGTTTTGATTTTTCATCATATAAGCCATCAGCACTGTCTTGAAAGGTTTCATCATAATGTATTGAAAAAAATTCCATGTGGCTTGCCAAATTTTTGATTGTCATATCCTTGTGCAATTTGGAAGAATAGAAGGATTTAAGAATCTTTCAAAGCTCTCTTGTCCTTGGCATTGTAATTGTCGAAAAGGGCTCCAACTGGACATCTACATGGGAGTCTGATTTCCAAATCACTGCACTCCTAGCAACAAACAAGCCACGAAAAAGCCCCAAGAAACAACCAATGATGAAACCTTGCAAGATGTTTTCATTTTGTGCCATATAAGTAATATAATCCATCATCACATTCTTGCAAGGTTTCATCACAATGGCTTGAAAATTTTCTTTGTGGCTTGCTATTTCTAGATTTTGCCCAATCGCCCTTCCAGCCTCTCTTTTCCACTATGATCGCATGCCCATTCCCTACTCCCACAACCATACCAAATCCCCCCCTTTCCTTCTTTCCAAAGACATTTGTAGACATAGGTTGAGCTCCTAGGATATCCATGATAGAATTTTGAGGATCTAGCAGAATGCCACTACCCAAGGTCTGCAATGTCATGGGGAGGAGAATGAGTCTACTTTGGTGGCCCAAGCTATCTTTTGAGAAGAATTGGAATCAAAAGAGGGCTCTCAGATAGTCTTCAACAATGGACTTTGTTCTTCTTCTATCACGTTGTCTTTACTCTTACGTAAGAGTCACATTTTTGTAGTGTAATGAAGCTACAGATGATGTTGTGGAAACCTAAATTAATTGAAATACTTACCAAAAGTATTAGATAGCAATATATCAAGCCCAATTGAATGTAAACAAAGAAAACACATCAAACACAAAGCAGCACGTGCCTCTGATTACATCCACAGTTGCAAGGGTTTGTACATCTACCATACATTTACACGGTTGCTATGTAAGGAACTATCAATGCTACCTATGGTGCTACACCATATGCAAAGAAAGGGTGTTGTCCAAGCTACCAAGCACCAAGTTTGTTGGAACACTTAGTCTCTATTGGCATATTTGAAATGATATGTTGCAGTGAAACCTTACAATTTTGTCATGAAAGCCCACACCCGAATGAACCATTTCACCATTTCACAGGGGCAGAAGGGCATAATGAGAATGAGTGAAAGGCCTCTCTCTCTCTCTCTCTCTCTCTCTCTCTCTCTCTCTCTTTCCATGTTGCCACTTGGGTGGTTGCATCGCCAGGTGTCATGTCATTACTCCCCACTGGCCAGAGTTGCCTCTGTCCCCCTATGCCACATGTCGCACCATCACTCCCCACGCTAACCATCTCTAACTCTACACCATGTGTTGCACCATTACTCCCCATGTATCGCATGCTCTGGAGTCCACATGCCATTATAGCCGACTCTGCCCCCTGTGCCTTTGCCCACATCTGGTGTGCTCCAATGTTTACGCATGCCAACTGCCTCTGCCCCCCTCCCTATTTGTGCCTAGTCATCACCAGTTGTCACAATCCCATGTGACATGTGGCACCCTCCTACACTCCTCTCCTTCCACTCTGCCATATGGCTCTCCAGCCGACTCATCCAAACCCCTTGCAAGCCTCCCTCCTCTTTTTGAGCCTCCAAATCTGTGGTCAGTTTGGGATTTCTCTCCTTAATATATAGTAAGATGGTTCTTATACTTAACTGTGTCTTGGACCTTTCTTTGTCTTTTCTCTATGTCATCACATTGGATTGAATAGTTTTAGAGTGAGCTATTATATGACCAAAGGTAATTGTTTGAATATACAGAGTCCTAGATGGTGCTACCAGAACTACTATTTTCCCCTTTAATTGGTTCAAAGGTGTATTAAAGAGATGGAATGCCTTTGTTTATGTGCTATAGTTAGTGAAGGCACATTTGATGGAACAAAGTCATAGCATGTGAAATTGATGTTGTTTCTATAGCTCCATTCTGTTGAGGAGTATACCTGCATGTAAACTATCTCTTTATGCCATATTGTCTATACAACTGAGTGAACTCATTTGACTATATTCTCCTTCATTGCCACATCACCTTACTTTGATACCAAAGCTTTGAACTATTTAAATGCATTGATAGCATCAAACTTTTGGCTAAGAAAATAGATCCATGTCTTTTTGGAGTACTTATTACTGAAATTGATGAAATACCAGGTTTTGTTCAATCATTGAATTGAGGCACAACCCCATATATCTAAATTTATGATTTAGAGTATGTAAGTGCTCCTTGACCATGAAATAGGAAAAGGCTATCACAATTGGTTTCGCATGTAATGATTCAAAAATATCCTTTAGAAGTAGACTTGTGGAAGTTTGTCTACTTAAGTAAAACCAAGCTTTTCAAGTTAAGGTGTACAAACCTCTTGTCCCATAATTTTCTTGAATAAGCATCCTGCAAGTTGTGCAAGCTTGTTTACTTGAGTGAAACCAAGCTTTTGAAGTCAAGGTGTACAAACTTTTTGTGCAATAATCTGCTTAAATAAGCATCCTACAAGGCTCTTGAATAGGCACTGATGAAGAAATCTTGAATATCATTCTAAGCTTGGAACCTTTTGTCATGACTTTGTTTCAATTATACAACTCTCATATTGTGTTGCCAATTCCTACTATCTCATGTGAGCTAGTGTTGCCCATAAAACGTTCTCCTTTGCAATTTTGTTCATATGAAATTCTAAATACCCATTCTTCTTTTAGTCTTCTCTATTAGTAGGTCTGCCATCTTAGCATTTGAGGGCTCTGAGAAAGGCACCTTCTTCCTGGGGCATCCCGATCCACAGTTTGGAGAGGGGTCCGAGGTGGTACGACTTCTTTTCCCGAGGTCAAGGATCTCTACGTCAGAATCCTTGGTGCCTAATTCACTTAGAAGATTCACCCTTGGAATATTGGGACATTCCGTGCGATAATGACCCTTCTGATGGCACTCGTAGCACACAACATTGGCACGTTCTTTTGGAGGGCGATTGGCTTGATTTTTTATGCCCACCATCTCAAGCCGAAGATCATTCAGGGCCTTGGCTAGGTCATTGACTCCGGGTTCTTTAGCAGGAGGGGCCGGGGGAGTAGGAAGGAGGGGGGCTCATGGGCGAGGCTGAGGAAATCTTCCAGGCGGAGGTTGAGGATATACTCCTTATTGAGGGTAGGCATCTAAGGGAGGATTATACATTTGAGGTGGAGGCGGTGGATACATCCTTGATGGGGGGTGGGGGTATGCCCCTGAGTTGAACCCCCCAGGTTGTTGTTGCAAGAATTGAGGGGGTTGCAGAGGGACAATCGTCTTCTTTGAAGCGGGGTCAGATTGAACTTTATCAAACTTTTGAGCAATCTCATGTGCTAGCACCATGGTTTCTGGATTCTCCCATTTAAGCTTGAGGCGGAATTCATCACTTGCTCCTGCTACAAGGTATCCTAGCACATGCTGAGTCATTCCAGCTTGAAATCCGGCATTGTCCTCCTGTGTGGCAATTAAACGATCCAGGAGCACAGTCGCTTGATCCACATATTGATGCACCGTCTCACCTTCTGACTGCTTTAGGTTTGCCACCTCTAGGTACACATTCTTTGGCTCCTCTTCTTTGCCGAAATACTCGATCATAGCTGCTGTCAACCTCGGCCAACTTTAGCGAACGTCTTTGGCCTGCTTCTCGTACCACACTTGAGCCAAACCCTCTAGAAATGTGGAAAGAACCAACAACCATCTATCTTCAGTAAGAAAGTTGAGAGAAACACAATGACGCTTGAAGGCCACAAGATACTCATTTGGATTTTCTTCCACCCGACCACAGAACACGAGAATGTTAGCCATGCTTGGAAGATGGAAAAGAGAGAGACGAAATGAGACTTATCTATTGGCAAAAATTGAAAAGAGGTAGCTTGGACTAAAAATCAAGTGAAGATACATCTACAAAGCACACATAGGTAGGGTAGGGTGTGACTGGTGTATTGTGAAATATTATATGGGAAGAATCTTCAGCATAGAATAGCTCATAGACAATCTTAAAAGGACCAACCCTCATGATATTGCATCCATCTTTACAAGCAAGGGTTAAAGACGCGGCACTACATGAGGTTGTTCATCAAGGCAAACAAGAATGCCATGACAAATGTCAATAGTTGGAGAGCTTGCACATCACCTTCAGCTTCTTCCAGTTCTTGTAGTCAACATGCTATTTCTTCAAGGGGTGTGCGGTTTGGCATCCTTCTTTTGTGCAATGTCCTTAAGGACCTTTCTGATGATCTTCCAAATTCGGTAAACTTGTATCAAATATACCCAACACTTAGTTTCATGATGACCACAACCTTTGCATTCCTTACAACTGATCATGCTCATTCGTGGCTTGCAGCTTTGTTGGGGCAGTGCTTCCACTCGCTTCATGCATGATTGAACTGCAAGCTTCATGTGCCAAGAAATCAGCAACTATATTTTGAGCTCGAGGGATATGCTGAATTTTTACGTCTTCAAATTGTTAAAAAAGTTCCAATGCTTGTTGATATCGTGGAACCAAGCCTTTGCTTTGCACCTTTCACCTTCCACTAACTTGTCCACACATGAGTTGAGAATCTCCTTGCACCTCAAGTTGCTTGATGCGATGTTCTTGTGCCTTTTGTAGCCCAAAAATGAGTGCTGAGTATTTAGCTTGGTTGCAAGTACTTGACTTGCTATAACAATACACCTCACCCCCTGGTGAAGTGAGGTTCACACTCACACTAGCAGCCTTGGTCGAAGGTTTGTATGCACCATCAAATTGGAGGAGCCAAGATGTCATCACACCCAGACTAAAATCCAGACATCCCAAGTTTCTCGATAGTCCAAGATAGGTAGAAGGAGAGGGTGGGGAGAATTCAATACTTGAGCAAGACGTTTAGCACCAAATAAACTTGCAATCCTTTGTTGATAGTTTATCTTTAGACCAAAAAGAATTACAACTTGAAGCTCAAAATGAGGCACAAAAGGTTGATTAGGTACAAAGGGATTCCTTGTTCGAAACATTACTAACCATAGCCGAGCCCTAGAAACCTTTGTAGTGAGATCGAGAAGAAATCATTCAAGACGAGCTTATCCATAGGAATTAATAAGCAGATGTGCCAAATCTCCCTCCAAGCTTGGGGATCATCCCACCCTTCAAAGAATATCACCCTTTTAATTATCTCCAATGTAGCAAGTAGCTCGATCACCGCACAATGAGTACAATTGAAATCAAAGTCCTCCCAGTGTATCACTAGTTCTTCACCTTGAATCATCCATGGTGTATCATCCCACCCGTTGTCTCCTTGAACAATGCATTATACAATCAGTTGTTGAAGATTGACATGAAGATCAAGAAAGAGATCTTGCCAATTGGTAGCCGTAATGAGCGGAGGACCAAGTACCAAATCCTTGAACTCGTCGAGAAGTGACATAAATATCCACCCTCCTCGTGTGGCGTGCATCCAAGGAGTGAACTTGAAAAAGTTTAGAATCTACGATCTAGTATCAGATATGAATAGAGCACATGAAATGAAGTACTTTTGCTTTTTACAACAAGAGGAAACTCCCTACAGTTAGAGAGCTACAGTTCATGAGATTTCACCATATAAGCAATATCATTACACTTTCATCACTTCCTATTTACTGGCCCATTGGTAAGTCTTCCTTTTGTGAATGGGGAGGTCTTGGATTCAATTCCCACTCCTTAATAAAAAGAGAGGAGAGGAGAGGAGAAGAGAAGAGAAAGAGAAGGAGAAGAAGAAGAAGATAGAAGGGGGGGCGCGAGGTCTGTTGCAAATGCGCAGGAGCAGTTTTGCATGGCACTGCACAAAAGATGCGCAGAAGCGATGTTGTAGACGCGGTCGACCAGAAGATGTGTGGCGCTGCACAAAAGACGTGCAACAACCCAGAAGATATGTAGGAACCGCAGGCGGAAGGTGCAGAAACTGAGAAGTTCTGCAGCCATAGAGACAGAGAACTGCAAGCAGAAGACACGCAGGTTGGAGGTGCAGAAGCAGAGAACCACACACAAAAGGTGTTGCAGAACTACACCCAGCCGTACAAATTTTATGCCACTAGCCGTGGAGATTTTCATCCTAGCAGCCACACCATTTCTATTAACTAGAAAAGAATTCGAGACAAGAGGCTAGACGCTAGGCATGGCGATGCTCGAGGGCCATATAGGAAAAGGGAACGTGAGGGGAGAAGCATTAACATGGGTGGGGAAAAGGGATTAAGAGGGGTGGGAATGAAGAGGGAGACTATGGCACAAGGGGAGAGGGAGAGGGGAAAGAGGAGCATATACATAATGGGTAGAGGAATGTAGAGATGGAGACATCAAGGGAGGAGGGTCATGCTTTATTTGAAAGGAAGGATGGGGGGAAGAAATCGAAGTACTAGCTAGGTGGCTTTACAAGAATGAGCGTATCCCATCAAGGAATAGCCCCCTCCTTTTATAGCCAAGAGAGGAGGTCTCTCCCAATAAATGCATCCTCCCACATGCATGGTGTGTGTGGAAGAATCTCCCATGTGGGCTAGGCGGTTATGCACCCTCAATTGTGTGCGACAACCCTTTGCCTCATTTTTCCACATAAATCAACCCCCATATCCCAACTCTAAGATACTCCCTTGGTCTCTTCCCAATTTTATAATACGTTCAAACATCTAGGAGGACAAGTGGAGGGTTGGCACAAGGAATGTTGCCACCTCATCCTACTTTCCCATTATTTAACTTGCATTCTTGGACTTTCTACACCCCCCTCCCCCCACATGGGCCTATCCTACATGGAGGGAATAATCCAGTATAATATCCATCTCCACCTATTTTATATTACTTCTCCCATGGTCCTTGGGCCATATCTCACTAAATGCAGGCATGGGACCACCTAGGTGGAGGGGTTATCATTTTATATTATTACTACCATGGATTATGTACAACACACCTTATGGGTCCTCTTACGTGGAAGGGTGGCACATGGTCATGCCCTGCCACCTCTTCTCAAGCATCTCTCATCCATGAGACTTCTACAAACTTCTCCATTAACTATCTTTGAAGACCCATAAAACTCAAGCAATTTTCATCTCCATAGCACTCAAAAGATGTGCAGATGGAAACAAGAAAGGACATAGTAGTTTAAAGCTCCTCAAAATAGTGTTGTTTGTAAACCTCTCAATTAAGGCATCCAATATCAAAGAACAATATTCCTTTGAAAGTCAATGGCAACTTGCAAATTATATCCTATAGCATACCTTTATATTTTAACTCCACAAAAAAATTATCCCTTCATTGTTGTCCTTAATCAAGTTACCATGCATTCATGTCTATAGGAGGATCTACTATGAACTCTAGCTGTATTGCCCCATTGTTGCAATTATTAAGCTAGAGACCAGTCATTACATCCACATAGTCTTTTTGAAATACGTAATTTAAGTGTGGGATATGATCCAACAAGCCTACAAGAAAATGCAAGCTATATATGAACTCAAACCTTTAGATACTCTC
Organism: Dipteris shenzhenensis; assembly: GCF_047967505.1. Taxonomy (NCBI): domain Eukaryota; kingdom Viridiplantae; phylum Streptophyta; class Polypodiopsida; order Gleicheniales; family Dipteridaceae; genus Dipteris; species Dipteris shenzhenensis. The sequence continues at coordinate 6,589,622 of NC_141596.1, read as the reverse complement.
TCATATTCAAAAATTCTAGCAATGGCTCTCAAGGACTTCACATATACTCACAATCACCTTTTATTCACTTAACCATTCAACCTTGTGAATATTTTTTATGTATAATGTAGGATAATTAGATTCATCCTCTAGCTTAGTCAATTTGATCATGCATGTTGAGGTCTTCTTTAGTAGTGTCACAATGTCAATTAAATTGAGTCTATCTTCAAAGCAAGATCACTTTGCTTCAATGCACCTACGTGCATAAGTGTGTTTAACAAGCCTGCAAGAAAATTCAAGCTATATATGAACTCAAACCTAGATACTCTTTCATATTCAAAAATTCCAGCAATGGCTCTCAAGGACTTCACATTTTCTCACAATCACCTTTTATTTACTTAACCATTCAACCTTGTGAATATTTTTTATGTATAATGTAGGATAATTAGATTTTTCCTCTAGCTTAGTCAATTTGATCATGCATGTTGAGCTCTTCTTTAGTAATGTCCCGATTCATTTAAATTGAGTCTATCTTCCAAGCAAAATCACTTTACTTCGATGCACCTATGCGCATAAGTGTGTTCAATGTGCAACACAATGAATGGAAGTCAAGAATGGACCTACCTTCCTTAACAAAGTTGCAAGACATTTTTCTCTTCCAAGCATAACAGAGTCACCATCAAATCCATAACCCACCATTTTTTACTCATTAATATCATGGCATGTAAAGAACTCTTTAAGCACTACATACAAACCCATTACTGATTTGTCTTGCATCTTTATCAATCCTAAGAATGAAACATGCGACACATGCATCCCTATGTAACTCCCATATAAGATATGAGGACCCACCATAGATACATCAATTGACTGATCTACAAAAATTCCCAAAAAAGGAGATTCCTTTAATTTTCTTTTCATGTCCTTGCAAATACAATCAACTATAATTGCAACAAACCTAGATGTAGCTTAATTGTTATTATAAAGATATTGAGGCACATGTCTCACTCCACAACATCATAGTAAGTCCAACAATGGTGCAAATTTCATATAAGCTATGTCATTTTTTGCAAAATGAGTCCTTTTAAATGTGATACCCAAGAATTAAGAAAAGTTCTCCTCGCATTTTATTTCCGGGCTACTTGTACCTGACCAATACTCTCACCGAATTCTATTCTAATGAATCTTCATCAAGTTCAAGAGCACTCGCATCCAACTACCTACGCTTCTTTTGACTTTTAGGCACTTTAGGGAAGACAAGAAGGGATAATGAAGTTCTTTACTATATTTAGTATTACTTTATATCCTTGGCAGCCATCTTCTTATCATTATAAAACATTTTGATCTTTAAAAGAAAGGCATAATATTAATCATTAACAACATGACCCACCCTGTAAACCATACAAAACTCAGTCATAACATGATGCATCCTACGTAAAAATCATATGCAAAAATTAGTCAATAACATGGCACCTCTTGCAAAACTCCTTCATAACATGACCCATCCTCATAACGATCACATAATTTGGAAAATGTAATGCTAACAAATATCTATAAAGTGCATGAGAAAACATATTGTCACTTCTACAACTTTTCTCACAAATAGATGAGGATGTAGGCAAAAGAGTTGAGCTTGTTGTTGAGCAATACCTTGTTCCAAGTGCTAAGTCGCAATGCCTTTGTAAGCATATTAATGATAGTAACTTCCTGCAAAGACAAGCAATAACAAGCTTACAGTTAGGATTGTCAAATGAGGATTTCTCTCTTTATCTGGTTAGCAGTCAAGCTTTTGTAGTCAAGGCTTAGCCTAGGCAAGCTTTTAAGAGAGTCTTAGTCCATGTTCCTACTATACAAATCCTATCCAAATAAGGCAAATGATGCACGTTACTACCAAAACCCCATATCCTTGCTTAAACTACATGACAATACAAGATGTAATATAAGATGCTGCACAATGAAACTAGGCATCTAGATTTCAACAAACATGCTTGCTTAAATCCAAAGATATGCCCATCCTATGACTCTAGATGTTAATAATGCAATTTGAATATAGCATGACATAGCAACCTTCCTTGCATAAGTCAAAATGGCAACATTTTTGAGATTGGGCAAAACCATCCCATTACAGAAAGGCTAATATTTGAGTAAACTACAAGATAGTGGCCTCTCATAAACATAACCACATTATGTTGTCTTTATTCCTTTCCCCTCAATATCTAATAGAATAGAAAAACATGAACTCTTCGTAAGAGTATTTTGCATTAGAAACACTCTTGAACTTTGATTTTTAGTTAGACAGATTTTAGTGGCTTTTGATATTGCTTTTTAGCGAAATCCTCTCCACATCATCTTTGCACATCTTGTAACTTGTTTCTTTTCCTGGCTTGGAATTCACAAGCTCAGCTAGAATACAACCGCTTCATAATGCATCTATGATGTGACAAAACCATCAAGAAAGGCCAAAACGATAAAAGAAGATCCAATCAAAGTTCAATCGACAAGCCAAAATAACCTTTCAACAAATATGTAATCTCCACTAGCAATTCAAAATTGAAATGCCATCCCTGCACTCTTCCAAGACCATAATGGACACGCCAAGCTCCATACAAAACATCACCCAAGAGCTCACAACAATTCTCGGCAAACAAATATTAATTGAGAGTGTTTAGTCAACAATCTAATGCCCAACAAAATGCAGGAGCCTTGCTCCACTCTATTGTATGAAGTTTCGATTAAAGAAGAAAACTATAGTCAAACGCTCTTACACTCTTTAATAGAATATTCAAACAATTAAAACCCTCAAGGCTACCTTTTCTCAAATCATGGAATCTCCCTGGGGAGAGTAAGGGTCCCAACAGGCCTCAAGGCAATTCATTTTCACAAAGAGAGCAACTTTGTTACTGAAGAGGATCTAAAAAACATTACACACACACAACTAAGAAGGAGAGGAGAAAGTGTAGGACAAAACCCCAAAAGTGGTGGGGAAAACCTTTGCTATATATGGCACCAACTACTACACAATGAGATGTAAACAAGTGTTGGAGGGGTCCCTATATATAGGCAAATATCCCCCTCTAGCATGTTGGTTGACCCCCACTATAGGTGGGATGGCCCCTACAGTATGTGTGCCAATTCCTCCTCCTCCCCATAGGGGCTACCACCATTAACCCTATAAAGGGGGCTCCCTACCCAATGTGGATTTTTCTGCCTACCTAGCCAATTGCCCTATAGAAAGGCTGCAACCAGCCCATAAGGGAATTGATCCTTCTTCCTATAGGCCGACCCAAGGGCCTAGGTGGTCGACCTGCGGGTCAGGCGACAGCCTCTAAAAGTGCTACTACGGTAACCTTTCCCAAAGGGTGGCCTTATAGCTATGACCTCACCGACCTCCCCCTAGGAAATTTGCCACCTGTGCGCCACCAAAGTAGCCTACAAACAGGTCCCTAAACAATGTGGACCAATCCTAGAACACCCTTAGCCTACCACCATGCCGTGGTGCATCTGCTCTAGCCTCACGGTGGAGGGCACACCCACAACAAGGGCCTCACTCAGCCTTGCCTAACCTCTCACGAGGTGGGCATGCCCACAACAAGGTCCTCACTCAGCCTACTCTAACCTCTCATGCGACGGGCACACCCACAAGCAAGGTCCTCTCTCTCTACAATGCTACATCAAGAGATGTTGACCTCCAACACCCCCTCTCAAATCTTAGATGGAACATGATTGCCAAGGAGCTAGGTGTGCTACTGGAACAGCTGGAGGAATCCATCATGTGATGATCCGATTGAGTGCTAAAGATTGCCATAGGTACTATCAAAGAAGCCCCCTCTTGGCACAAACCATCTCCACACAATCAATGGAAACATAGTACTCCTGCTCTTAGGCGACAAGTGCTAGGCAAACCGCTCTGATGTCATAATTGGTACAGTGATCCCAACTGGTACAGTTGGTACAAACAAAAAAAATTTGGCTAGTGTGGTACAAGAGCACTCAACCAAGGGAGCTTATAGATCAGTTGGTAAATCCATCCCAAAATACATGCTTTAAACTTTCACGGCTAGCTGGCAAGACAAGAAATTTGGGACTTGCCTTGCTAATTTCACCCATTGCAAATTTGCTAATCTGGGACTTGCCTTGCTAATTTCACCCATTTCAAATTGCCTCCAAGGACACTGAGCACCTTTTCAATCATGATTCCTTCAATATTATTTTTTTAATTATGACAGACAATATATCTCTCCTTTACATTCACTTCTTTTGTCATCTTGGTGAAGTTGGCAAAAGCACATATAAAGCATCTGAAGTTGGGACTAGGGGCCAAATGAGAAGCTAGAGGGGGCCATTGGGAAGGGGCTGGATGGCGAGCTAGATAGATCCATCGAGGAGGGGATGGATGTGAAGTTTTGAAGCTCATTGTGTCTAGAGTGATCCATTGTGAGAGGGGATAGAAGCTGCAAGTAGAAGTTACGTCAAGTTTAATATGGCTAAGTACAAGAGACTGTGCAAGGCCATGTGTTAGGGAGGCTTATAGATCAAAATTGGTTAAATCCATCCCAAAATAAATGCTTTAAAATTTCATGGCTAGCTGGCAAGACAAGAAATTTAGGATATGCCTTGCTAATTTCACCCATTGCAAACTACCTCCAAGGACACTAAGCACCTTTTCAATCATGGCTAGCTGGCAAGACAAGAAATTTAGGATATGCCTTGCTAATTTCACCCATTGCAAACTACCTCCAAGGACACTAAGCACCTTTTCAATCATGCTTCCATATATAGAAATTTTTTGATTATGATAGAAAATATATCCCTCCTTTACATTTACTTCTTTTGTCATCTTGGTGAAATTGGTAAGAGAACACATATCGGGAATCTGAAGCTGGATGGGACTATGCCTCATGATTTTGAGATCGGAGGGGCTAGGATGACAAGCCAATGGGGTCCATTGGGGAGGGGCTAGATGGCGAGCTAGAGGGATCCATCAAGGATGGGTTGGATGTGGATTTTTAAAACTCATTGTGTCCATAGGGATCTATTGTGAGAGGGGATAGATGTTATAGAAATGGATAGAGGCTATAGCAGGTAGAAATTAGAGCAAGTTTAAGATGGCTATGTGTGCAAGGGAATGCACAAGGGTGGCACCGATTTAAGACATAAGGATGGTGACAACTGAGCATGCATGCACCACCAAGCTCGTATGCAGATTAAGTAGTTAATTGGACACAAGTATACGGCTCAATTGAAGAATGTAATGATGATTCAAATTGTAGCCACAATGACAACCACCACCGGGCTTGCATGTGAACTATGTAGAGCCAACAGTTAATTACCAATAATTGAGACCTAATTTGGCCACCTCAACCATTAGGAATGCAGCCACTTGGATGGCATGCTTTAGATGCAAGGGTGATCAAATTGAGTATGTGCAAGGGTTGCATCAATTTAAGAATGTAGTGAGGATTTGAAGTGCAGCCATGATGACAACCACCGAGCTTGCATGCACTAGACTTGCATTACTACTAGGCTTGTGTGTAGAGTAAGTAGCATGAGTGGTTGGTTACCAATCACCAAGTCTTAACTTGGTAGCCCAGCTGGCTAGCATGCATGATTATTTGGACATGGCACTAGGATAGCATGAGTAAGTAGACTCAGTAGTAAATTACCAATCACCAAGACTTAATTTGGTGGCCTACCTGGTGGACATGCATTGGATGCATGATTCTAGTGGACATGCATTGGATGCAAGATTATTTGGACATGCCATCGACTTGGCTTGCATAATCAAGGGAAGGTGGGAGTAGCTTTACCACAAATCTATATTAATAAGGCATCTAGATAAAGGTAGACTCATCCACTCCCATGTAGTAATAAAGAGTGTCTTACTCTTGGATGTATTTGTGGGAATATTTTTATGTGGGGACATGGAGGATGCACGAGGGAGTTTTGACCAGTTTCCCTAGAGTAATGTGTCTTACTGGTCTACCATGATCCTAGGTTATAACAAGCAAGATGAGCATGTGTTTGCTTTGGATTTGTATGATTGGATTCAATGGGAAGGCATCCAACTAGAAGCCCAAACATTCATTTATGTATTGAAGGCTTGCAATAGCCCTGCAAGAGAGTATAACAAGTTTGAAAAAAATAGACGTCTCGTGAAAGGTGGAACCCTCAACTCCAAAGTCTTTAAGATTGGCTTTGAGTTTGGACATGTATGTGATATGTGGGATCTTTGAGTGTCTTTATTTAATTGCCTCATCATAATGTGGCTACATGGAGTACAGAAAAGTTTACTTTATGAAAATGTCATTCGAGAATCAAAAGTTTACTTTTTGGCACTGTCATTTCCACATAATACATTTCAAAATCTCTCTCTACAATGTTGTACTAATAATGTAAAAACTACTATTAAATCCTAAATTTGTATTTCTTGTTTTGAAGAATCATATTCTTAAATTAAAAAATCCGAGTTATTAGTTTATATCCATGAAAAACCACGCTATTGAGGATTTGCAAAATTTTAAAAATGTATACACAAGAGACCTGCAAGACTCTTTTTACTTTCAATGCAGAAAACTATAACACTCTTGAATATTCAAGGAATTAAAAGGTTTATATAGACATGAGACATGATGGAAGCCTCTTTTGTACTCCAAAAAATAGCAATAGCTATGCTTGCAATTTTACATTATCATAAGTTTACAAGAAATATTGCTCTGGATGAGTCTTTGTACAAAGGATCTACCGTGGCCTTTTCAATAATTTATTTTTTCCTTTACAGTGAGTTTAGTACAAATGGGCAATCCAAACATTTGGTTGTTTAAATGTCCTTTTCTATCATCACAGAAATGAGCAATCCAAACATTTGCTTGTTCGAATGTCCTTTTTCTCATCACTTGTCACTTGGGTGCCATCTTCATTCACTCTCATCTGACTGCCACCACCACCTTCACTCTTTCTCGATATTTGAATGGTGTTATCATGGGCATTCTTCATTTGTGCTATCTGTTGAGATATCAAGCTCCACTAGTGATATGCCAGGGTGACCGTTGTGCATTTATGTCATTGACTTGTTAGCTGCAGATGCGGTTGGTACACCGCCCATGAATAATAGCTAGATGATAGCTATCCTTATGTACTCTAGTTTGTGGCTCAGTTAGTATGCCACCTTAGTTAGCTGAGTTTGGTTTGAGACCCACATATAGGGTTCTTCTATTTCTTTGTACTAGAGTTCTTTTGGCTTTTACAACTAAGAAGAGGAAAACTGTTTTCAGCCTCCACCTTTGTGTGTATTCCACCATTGTGTATGTGAGAAAGCCGCAAGTGAGACTCCTTCCTTCTCTCCCACTATCTTCACATGGTATCAGAGCCTGGTTCGTGGTAAGGAGCTCAAGAAAGCAAACCAAGTTCGCGGTGTCCTGGTAAGAGGACCAATGTTGCTTTCCTTTTTCGAGGAGCAAATCTCTGCAGGTAGCACAGCCGGAAAGTGCAAGAGTGCATTGTCTCATTGAGACGCCCTTTGCGGTGTGGCAAGAGGGTAGTATATGCTACGGGGCCCATTTTGGAGGCGGAAGTTCTCCACAAGCACTGAGAAAAAAGCCTTGTTTTTGCTATGCGACCACTATTCTGTAGGTCGGTGAAAAGTTGCTAAAGAAATTGCATGGTATGACTCTATGCAGAGATATTGGGAGTTACAAAATCATCCTTATTGCCTGTTGATGCAAAATCGTCACTAGGAAGTGACTGTGTGGTCAAATACCACTTTCGTCAGTTTTGCAGATTTGCCCTTGTGAGGCAGAAGCTGTGTTTTTTGTAGTGTTCTATAATGGCATCTGATTCTCTTTCATAGATTGTCACTGAAAAGCTTGACAAGATTAACTTCCAAGCATGGAACTTTAGAATGACGAATTTCCTTATGGGAAAAGGCTATTGGGAGTTCATTATAGGAAATGAAGAAGAACCAGTTCTTCCTAATGTTCCCAATCAACAGGAAATGCAGGCATTTAAAGGATGGCATGAGAGAGCCAGAAAAGTTATGTACTGGCTGTCTATCAGTATTTTAGATTCTATGATTGTGCATATTCAAGATGCAAGTACGCCAAAGGAGGCATGGGATACTTTGGCAAAAATGTACAGCACAAATACGCAAGCCAGGAAAATGCAGCTCAAGCAGGAGGTGCACAATGTGCAGAGAGAAAATATGAGCATCAATGACTACCACATGAAGGTGAAGAAGATTGCAGATGCACTTGCTTCCATTGGGTCACCAGTGGAAGATGATGATTTAGTTTCTGTTACCTTGAATGGTCTAGGAAAGGATTATGCATAGTTCCGGACATCCATTGCCGTCCATGAAAAATTTCCTGATTTTGAGGAGTTGATTGCTCTCCTAATTTCTGAGGAGCAGAGAAATGGTGGTGCATCTTCTTCAAGAGGAACTTCAAAAGAAACTATCTTCTACTCAAATGCTGGAAGAGGTAGAGGCAGAGGTAGAGGAGGCAGATCTGGAGGCCGTGGATGTGTTGGAAGCAAATGCTACATGGGAATTGGTGCCTTTGCCTAAAGACAAGAATGCAATTGGCTGTAAGTGGGTTTATAAGATGAAGCACAATACAGATGGTTCTGTGAACAAATACAAGGCAAGATTAGTTGTCAAGGGGTATGCAGAGACATATGGCATTGATTATGAAGAAACATTCAGTCTGGCTGCAAGGATGGCAACCGTAAGAGCAATCATTGCTATGGCTGCATCAAAGGGATGGTCTTTAGATCAGATGGATGTAAAGAATGCCTTCTTGCATGGTGATTTGCAAGAAGAGGTCTTTATGACAAGGTGCGGGTCGTTCTAGCCTAGTGCACACAAGATCAGTGAAAGAACTAAGGAGGCTCAAAGCACACTAAATAAGACATGAGAGGGAGATAGCAAATCTATATCTCTTGCAATGTGTGTTCAACAATACATGATAGGCCTCTGATATAGAGAGTGCCCTTAGAATAGTCAACATCTGTGGGATCCTCTGATCCACATCTCTCCTTGTGGATGTCCTTGATCCACATCTCCACATCATGTAGTCCACATCCTAGGGTGGCTACTTTAATTCTTTCCTATACCATACCTTAGCCTTTAATCTATGTGCTCATGGCACCATATTCACAACACCTTCCCTTGGTGCCATAATGCATTGGCTACTGCAAGGTGGTCAAATGTGAGTTACAAATCCATCACCTCCCCTTAGTGCATACATTGCTAGTTAAGGTGGTCAGATGTGGCTTTTACATATGTCAATACCTCCCCTGGGTGCTTACATGGCTACTCTCAGGTGGTCAGGTTTGATTTACAAACATATGGGCTGAAAGGTGGCAAGGTTGTTGCATCTCAATTCATGTTGTCGATGTTGTTGTCTTCTTTGCTTGATGTAGCTTGATGCATAATGCTTTGTTCTTCCATGTGCCTTAATGCTTTATGTGTGCATGCCATTTTCCGTGCTATGGGCATCTCATGCACTTATGCTTTTGGCATGCTTTTTGCATTCATGCATCGCTTTTCCATTTGTTGCAAAGGTCTTACCAATTGATTTCTTTCAATATTGGCAGTGCCAAATTGCACACAATGATTCTGACTTGATAGGCACATAGAGCTCAAAAAAATGATCACTTTTGCTTTTTGGAGCGTGTGCAAATTCTTCCTAGATTGCAAGTTATGGCTTGCAAAGATTCTGTGAAGAAGAGGGGGCCTTGATGATGTGGCACAGGGATTCACATGCTGCTTACAAACTGTGCTTAGGTGGCACTGTAGATGATGTGGCATATTAACCAATCCTTATCCTAAACCTAACCATGGTTAATCTTTACCACAGTTACTTGACCAGGGTTGAACTAACCCTAGTGACTCCACATTTAACCAAGGGTGCTTCTAACTAACCCTGGTTAGTTATTATCTGCCACATGGCAATTTTCTATGGTCTAACCTTAGGAGAAGAAAGAGAAGGTTTGAAGCTTTCTCTGTGACGGTGGGCTGCTGAAGGTCATGTGATGGAAGGCGGGCGGGTGCAAGCTCATAGAGGAAGTTGCAAAGAGATGCTTTCACACCCAAAATTCATCCGTTGTCGTTTGAAAATCCTCTCTACACTCCCCCTCCCACCGTCGGGTCACGGAAGTTGGTTGCATTGCAGTCGGTGGTTGCTTGCTTAATTTGGTGCAGCTTGGTGGCTAATGGAGAGCCGTTCTCGTTAGTGATGCGCTTGCTACAGGTCTTCTATTGTGGAGAAACACAGAGAGCGTGTTGTCCTCGCTGAGGCTGGAGCGTGTCGTCTGAAGCCCATCCATTACAGGCATTATGGAGAAGCCACTGGCTGGCTCGTTGATGGAAGGTTCGTTGATGGAGATGTAGAGTTTTGGTTGCTGCTGCTGGCCTTTGGAGAAGTTGGCAATCCCGTGCTGTTGGTCATAGGCAGCGACTAGTTGGAGCATTGTGAAGATGCCTATTCAGACGACTAGTAGACAAGGCTATTCGTCTCACTCTGACGCGAGCGTCGGTGCTTAAAATGGAATCATATGCAGTGTAATGGAGATGCTTGATAAGGAGTTGGAACTGCACTTGTTGGAGGGGAGCATCATTCAGTAGAGGAGGAAGCTTGCATGGAAACCGGTTGTTCAGGAGCTCGAGTCGAGCTTGTGGTTAGAGAGAGCCGCCTGTGAAGAAGATGGTTCTGGATGTTCACTACAGTTCGTGAGCTCGTTGGATGTGGAACAGGTCAAGTAGGAGCCAGCAGGAGATGGTTGTATGCGCAGGTTGGTTCTTCTAATCAGAGATCGAGATTCTGGAAGAGGTCGAGTGTAATCCTGTCCACGGTTGTGCTTGTCTTGAAGGAGTTTGACCAAACCGAGCCTTAATACGCAGACTACTATTCAGAGCTACTATCTCCAAATTTTGAGAATCATGGGGGCTGCTAACTTATGGAAGTTCCCGGCAACCTGATGGTGCAAGTTCACACAAGCAGCCGCTTGTAGATGGAGAGCTTGATGCAAGGCTCTAAGGAGATCGCTCTTACTCACAGAAGAAACTAAAATCCTTGAAACCAAAAAACATGCACAATATACAAAAGAGACTCTCCCTTGTCTCTCTCTCTCTCAAAGAACAGAGTTAAATAGCTCTCAAGCTCTCTCAATGAGTGGAACTTCCCTAAAACAAACTGAAATTCTCTCCGCCAGGGAAGATAACTCTCAATCTAAAACTAGAACTAACTTAGAAGAAAACATAAGCTTCCTAAGGTGTGCCTTAGGAGACTAGACCTAAGCTCTGATACCATGACAAGGTGCAGGTCGTTCTAGCCTAGTGCACACAAGATCAGTGAAAGAACTAAGGAGGCTCAAAGCACACTAAATAAGACATGAGAGGGAGATAGCAAATCTATATCTCTTGCAATGTGTGTTCAACAATACATGATAGGCCTCTGATATAGAGAGTGCCCTTAGAATAGTCAACATCTGTGGGATCCTCTGATCCACATCTCTCCTTGTGGATGTCCTTGATCCACATCTCCACATCATGTAGTCCACATCCTAGGGTGGCTACTTTAATTCTTTCCTATACCATACCTTAGCCTTTAATCTATGTGCTCATGGCACCATATTCACAACACTTTATGGAGCAGCCACTAGATTATGTTCATGCTGTTCATCCTGAGTTTGTTTGCAGGTTGAAGAAAGCCTTGTATGGCTTGAAGCAAGACCTAGAGCATGGTCTGACAAGATATGACAGTATCTTGTCACTATTGCCTTTCAGATTTCCAAGGCAGATTTCTCACTTTATGTGAGAAAAACAGAGAAAGGTATTATGCTGCTTGTCATTTATGTTGATGATTTGATCATCACAGGTGATAGTGATGAAGATATCCTTCATGTGAAAATGCTATTGAAGCAGAAGTTTGAGATGAAGGATTTGGGAGAGCTGCGTTATTTCTTGGGCATTGAGGTGATTAGATCACCAAGTGGGATACGGCTCTTGCAAAGGCAGTATGGATTGGACATGCTGTCCAAATATAGGATGACAGGCTGTAAGCCTATTTCAGTTCCTTTGGAGCAGAATGTGAAACTGAGCGCAGATGCATGTGAGCTTCTGGAAGACCCTACTATGTACAGACGCATAGTAGGAAGTTTGATTTATATGACTATTACCAAACCAGATTTGAGCTATGCTGTTGGATTGGTAAGTCAGTTTATGCAGGCTCCAAGGAAACCGCATTTGGATGTGGCTAGACGCATACTCAGGTATGTGAAGTCCACCTTGCAGTATGGACTATTTTATGAGACTGGGGTTCAGATACAATTGCATGGATACACTGATGCTGATTGGGCTGGTAGTATTTCTGATAGACGATCTACCAGTGGATATGTGTTCTCTTTTGGGAGTGCTGTAGTCACTTGGAGCAGCAAGAAACAACCTACAGTTGCCTTGTCGAGCACAGAGGCTGAGTACATGGGTGCAGCAATTGCTGCATATGAGGTATCTTGGTTGTATAAGCTACTTTATGATATGCATCAGTCTACAAATGGGCCAGTTGTCATTTATTGTGACAACATGAGCAGTATACACTTGGCAAATGACCCAGTCTATCATGCTAGAACAAAGCACATTGAGGTGCATTATCACTATGTGCGGGAGAAGGTTCTAGTAGGTTTTATTGATCTAGTTTATGTCAGCACAAAGGATCAGGTAGCTGACATTCACGAAGGCATTGGGTGCAGAGAAGCTGCGCAAATTCAGAGACCTGCTTGGTGTGCAGGAATTGGGATTGATCTCGAGGGGGAGTGTTGAGATATCGAGCTCCACTTGTGATATGCCAGGGTGACCGTTGTGCATTTATGTCACCGACTTGTTAGCTGCAGATGCGGTTGGTACACCGCCCATGAATAATAGCTGGGATGACAGCTATCCTTATGTACTCTAGTTTGTGGCTCAGTTAGTATGCCACCTTAGTTAGCTGAGTTTGGTTTGAGACCCACATATAGGGTTCTTCTATTTGTTTGTACTAGAGTTCTTTTGGCTTTTACAACTAAGAAGAGGAAAACTGTTTTCAGCCTCCACCTTTGTGTGTATTCTCCCATTGTGTATGTGAGAAAGCCACAAGTGAGAATCCTTCCTTCTCTCCCACTATCTTCACACTATCTCCTTCTACTTCCTCCTGGGCAAGCATCTTTATGAACTCTATATTGTGCGAAATAATTGGTTGTGGTAATTTTATTTTGTCTTCTACATCATACCCCATGTGCTTCTTTGTTTTCTTTGACCTTGATTTCCAAGATACTATGATTGTCTCTGTGGAAAGTTTTGAAATTGCATCATGGTTTGGGACCCATTCCTTTTTCAGACAACTACTATACGATGTATTGTTATCCTGGTTCTCCTTCCTACCCCTTGGCTCATACCATACCGCTGTAAATGTTGTAGCTCTCCCCCGGTCATCCATGCTCATGCCAACTACTTTCGCAACCCAAAACTTCACGTTCTCATGTTCATCATCCGATAGTTGAACTGAAACAAAACAATGGATGTCTATGTCTATTTTTGGCATAAACTCTCTCTTCTTGGGTCCACAATATGGACGTGGGAGTAGCGATTTAAACTCATTTTCAAAGAGACCACATGCTGGGCACAAGTTGTTACCAACATTTGGCCAAAATAAAGGCCATTCTGCCTTAATATCATCTTCTCGCATTTTTGCAAGGTCCTTTATCAATTGGTAGGTCTTGCTAATTACAATAGTAGTGTGCTCCTTCCAAGAGGGCTTCCAATCAGGAAATCTCCCGAGCATTTCCTCTTTGTATGTAATAAAAACTTTTAAGCCTTCTATTTCACCTTTGGATTTCTCGCTGAATTCTTTTATAGGAGCCCATGTTGGATGCATTTCTTTGCTCGGGATTGAAGTTAAGAGAGAGTAAGGTTCTTCAGGTTCCCATTTTGTATCAAGAGAATAGTGTTGCCACTGCATCACTAGTTTTTCATCCTTTAAGAAAAAGCGAAAATAGTGTGGAGCACTATGACCTATCAGGGCATCACCACCTTTTTGTATGAAAGGTAGAATAAAGCTCTTCCAATCATACATCCTCTCAACCATTGAGCATACTGTTCCTTCCTTACGGCACCAACTTGCCTCCCACATTTTCTTATCAAGTCATCCATCGTCTCCATGTCCTTGTGTTTTAGTTCTCTTGAAACCGTGCTAAATACCTGATTGATATCCTCATGTGTGTGCCCAACCAACAAAAACCCAAGTTCAATATCATTGAAGATTCTATGAGCGATTAGCATTGAGCAAAATGCAAAAAAGAGTACATTCTTATTCTCTCGTCCACCATTGTCTGCTTGTACTCTCAAAGTTGCTGGTAGGCGACCTTTTTCTGCATGTACATTGTGAATTGCCGTCATAACGGATGTCACAACTTGATTGCTGTCATGTAGATGCAAGGAATCAATCCATATGTCTGCAAAAAACTTAAATCCATGCACTAACACTCTACATAGATGTGTCTTTAAAAAGTATTTTCGTTGTAGCTTAGGTGCAGTGTTAACGAATCGAGGTAATGTTGTCGTATTTTGATCCATACCATCTACAATAACACAAATGTACTCATTTGAACACTATATTAGAGAATTTGGGAAAATCCCAATTCCCATGAAATAAAATATAGTCACTTCAAAAGTAAAATTTGATGTTTTTTATTGAAACATTAGCTCCATTGAGGACCCAAGTTTCAATTATGTTGGGGGAGACTCGACCATGCACAATACTTTCCCAATTCCTGGAACCCAAGCAACAAGCTTCCGTATGTTGCTATGGCAAAAGGCCTTAATAGATGTGAACATGGCCCCATGGCCAAAACATTTGTTGATTTGCTAGTGAAAGAAAGATGTTTGTTGTTTCATATGCATCGAAACCACAAACAAAAGCCAATTTATAGATGTTGCGTTAGGAAGATTCATTGGAGTAGATTAAATTGCAGTATTGATATATGCAATAGGATTATTATAGAGCTTTGACATCCATCATATAAATGTGGTATTCAAAAACAAAATTAAACTTGCAACAACTGTCAATTTTTATTTGGTATATTAGATGTATCAAATTAATGCCAAATGCATATGTTTCTATGTTGATAAATTGCAGTATTGACATATGCAATAGGATTATGGTAGAGATTTGACATCCATCATATAAATGTGGTGTTCAAAAACACCGTTCCATCACAATAGAGCTCGTGAAATTCTCCATAACAATAGAGCTCATGAAACTCAGAGACATGGTCTTGATAAAAACCTTTTTTTAAATTGCTTTCTTGTGCTAAATATAATCAAAACCATTGACACATAGCCAATTTTGCAACTAAATTTTGCACCACATCGTTTAACACAATCATTAACAATTCCATACTAGTATTCATACTCACAAAGTAGCTCATCTCCGAAGGAGATATCCTTTATGGTTTGCATAGTAATGTAGCCATGGGCACTCAAATCTCCTTGTGACTTTTGAGCCCAAGGTGGTAGCTTAGGGATGTATACAAATATAACATTTGTTCTTTCTTTATAATACATTGAGCTATTTATATATCCAGCAATGTTTCCATACAATACATCTCCCACAATACATTTCACATCTGTCAATGGCTCAAGAATGGATCTTCAAACATTCCATAAGTCTTCATACTTGGGAAAAACTTAAGGAGAGATCTCCAAGTATCATAATCATACTTTGGACCATTATATACCATCAAATCTTGTTTCTTCTTGATGCTCATGTGTACAAAAAGACCATATCCTACCCCAAGTATTGTTGATTTCTTTACTTCATAATGGATGCCATTCATTTCAAGCACGTGCTCAATGGGTATGGGCAATTCATGTTTCCATAAACCATTGGATGTAGGATCAAAATTTGTAATAAGATAGCTCTTCAACTTTTCAGGACAATCTGCAACACCTATCATATGTTTAAAATCAAAGAATCATTCTTTTAGTGGAGGAATACAAACTCACATCACAAAGTGCAGAGCATTTTTTGCACAAGGTACTAACTCAATGTCTATTAATTCTTTCACAAAACAAATTGAAACATAATGTTTTGCAAATTGAATCTAACCAAATAGTGTCCAAATATAAATCAGAATGAAGGTACAAATGTTTTAGCTGAGCATTTGTGTCTGCAACTCTAATTAACAAGATCACTCAAATTCACTAAGGGTTGTCTATGCAATAAAATCGAATCAAGTTGGCTAAGAATGCCCTTGCAGCATCGGTAGTGATTCCCCTTTCCTTGCATCCAAGAACCATAGCATAGCGTTTTGCCTCACTATCTTTCAACGGCCCCATTTTGGAATTTTTCCTAGCATGCATTCTTTCTCTTCATTCAATGTAACATGTTGAGCATGCACCATCCTTCTTGTAGTAGGACAAGTCCCTCTCACTCTAGTTTTGGTTATAGGTGAAGCAATACCTTTCTCTGTGTCTTTTTTTGAACTACCAGTAGACATATGAGATTCGACATTCATCCTTTCGAGGACTTCTTTGTTTTTTTCTTTGAATTCAAGGATCACTGGTTGAAAATAATAGAACATATCATGCCCTTCGCGACAGTCGGAGCTTGACCAAATCTGTTAGAAGAGATGGCATTGCGCACATCTATTGCATCATCTAGCATTTGTAGGTATGGCAATAACTCATAAAGCAAAATAGAATCACCACAATCTATATCAAATTTTGTAGGGAAAATGCAATTTTCCGTTGGATTAACACAACCGGTGTAAGGCGAAACGTCAATGAACACTGTTCTTACTGATTTGCATTCCTCTTTAAAACAACACCACACTCTCATTAATGGTTTAAGCTCTGCTTCCACATTCATCCTATCTGGTTGAATGATTCTACTCTTTGTATGCTTGTGGCATGCCATTGCACCCTAAACCGTGAAGAAATGTAAGTTTCTATTAACATGATGCTCCAAAGCGTCCAGCATGTGTTGCACCATGCCCTTTTCTCCTCCAGTGCCCTTTTCTCTTTTGCAATATAGAATCACCTCCATCCCTGGAATAAATTTTGTAGCCATCTCCTTTGTGAGTTTCCTTTGCAAACAAGCTGTAACAACCATTATAAAGAACATTAGTACTACTCTTCTCAATAATCTACTTTATTAATTATTTAGAAATCTACATCTTGTTTAAAAAATTAATTAAACCCTAAACCCTAACCCCCAATTTCCAAACCCTAAACCCTAAATTTGGCCCTCGAAACAATAAACCCTAATCCCTAAACCCTAAGTCCTAATTTCTAAACCATAAATCCTAATCCTAGCCCTCAAAACCCTAAATTCTATATCCTAATCCCTAATTCCTAAACCCTAATCCCTAATTCCTAAGCCCTAACCCTTAAATCCTAAGCCCTAAACCCTAATCCCTAAACCTAAATCTTAATTCATAAACCCTAACCCCTAATCCCTAATCCCAAAACCCTAATCCCAAAGCCCTAATTCCTAAACCCTAACTCTTAAACCCTAAACCCTAATCCCTAAACCTAAATCCTAAACCCCTAAATCCTAATCCGTAAACCCTAACCCCTAATCCCTAATCCCAAAACCCTAACCCCTAATTCCTAAACCCTCAATCCTAATCCTAGACCTCTAACCCTAAACCCTAAACCTAAACGCTAAATCTTAAACCCTATACCCTAACCTCCAAACCCTAAACCTAAACCCTAACCCCTAATTCCTAAACCCTCAATCCTAATCTTAGACCTCTAACTCCTAAGCCTTAAACCCTAAACCCTAAATCCTACACATTAAACCCTAAACCCTGATTCCCTAACCCCAACCCATAAAGCCTAACCCCTAATGCCTCTATCCTAAACCCTAACCCCTAAATCTTAAACCCCGTAAACCCAAACCACCAAACCCTAAACCTTAACTCGCAAACCCTAAACCCTAAAGCCTAACCCCCAAACCCTAAACCCAAACCCCCGAACCCTAAACCCAAACCACCAAACCCTAAACCTTAAACCCTATGAGTGATTTTAGTAATATCATTTATTTAAGTAATAGTTTTCATTAGGATTCATAAGTGGGAGTGGAATTGATAGTAGGAATGTGGGAATGGGAGTGGGAGGTAGGAGGGTGGGAGTGGGAGAAAGGGAGAGTGGGAGTGGGAGTAGGAGGGGAGGTGGGCGTGGGAGTGGGAGAGGGAGTGGGAATGGGGGAGGTGGGGGTGGGAGGATGGGAGTGGGAGTGGGAGAGCGAGTGGGGGAGGTGGGGGTGGGGGTGGGAGAATGGGAGTGGGAGAGGGAGTGGGAATGGGGGAGATGGGGGTGGGGTGGGGGTGGGAGTGGGAGAGGGAGTGGGAATGGGGGAGGTGGGGGTGGGAGGATGGGCGTGGGAGTGGGAATGGGGGAGGTGGGGGTGGGAGGATGGGAGTGAGAGTGGGAGAGGGAGTGGGAGTGGGGGAGGTGGGGCTCGGGGGGTCCACCTTACATAAGCCAGCTATACAATGTGCGTTCGAAAGGTACCCCTCTATAACCACATTTTATCTATTTATATACCCCTACTGTGAATTTTTGGGTCAATAATTATATCCCTTCAATAAATTTAAAATTTGAGAAGCCTATATTTTTTTCCCTCCTCTTGTACATTTCAGTGTAAGTTGAAATAGATGCTACTTTTGAGAAATTGTATTGTATAATTGAATAAAACCATTTAATTTGTATGTTGTAGAGATGCATGCTTTACACCCATACTAGTACCTAATAGAATGTACTTTCAACTTTTGATTTTTTCAATTCCCAAAATCTCATGTATTTACTCCACCTTATCCAATTTTGTTTCCCTTGCATGCTCCCAAACTGTCACTACCTACTAGAGATTTGCATGAAGTAACTTGAATTGAACTATGAATAAAATGGCACAAACTTATAAGAAGATGGCCCAAACTTTAACCTTGTGTTGATCTAATGGGAGTTTTTATATTAAATATGATGCATGTGGTAGCATTATGTTGATGTAGTGCAAGTGTTTATATTCAATATGATACATGCACTAGCATCATGTTGCCTATATGCCACTATCTATATTAGGAAAAGATAGTGTTTATCATCTCATCATAAAGGCATTCAACTTAATCATGTTAAGTGCACAAAGTTATTAAGCTTATTATCACTCAATCCGTATATTTTTCTCAATTTATGTCGCTTTACTTTTCTTTAAGTTACATGCTTTCATATTTATGTATTTGCATCAGTTTTTTCTAAATTTTTGAATATCCTAACTTCCAAATCATATGCTAGATGCATATGATATAAAACGAAAATTTGTAGAACGTTGAAATATTATAGCTTCTTTATTGAATTTAGATCTTATTTATTAATGCATCTGACAATTTTTCAGTTTGGAAAGCACCCTTTATTCCATTTCTACTATATTTCAATTCAAACTTTTGAAGGACCCATGCTTCCCCTCACAATTTTGAGACCATATGTAAATAAAATAATGAGCTATTTTGGCAAATAGAATTGGAATGCGTGGATCTTTAAGGGAAGCCATAGACCACCTGTATATTGGATGCATAGTTTCTTGGATATAGTCTATTCTTCCTTTAGTAGTCCTTTAGAGTTTCATAATCCATCTTTTGCTGCACAATATGGAATTTCACACGAAGGTTTAGTTAGAGGTTTGGGATGTTTCAAGCTTCTCGATGAGATCCATATCACACTTGCATTGATTGCACAATTTGGTAGATAAATTCTATTTTGTAGATGCTCAATTTGATATTTAGACTCTAGCACACAACCGAGGGTCACAAGCTATAGCCAAATTTCATCAAAAGTACCAAATGAAAAGGTAGAGATCCTAAGTACAAGCATATTGATATCTAAAAATAGATACAAGTTACAACCAAGACTTTTGTCATCAAGAGTTTAATCAAAACCTTAGACTTAGATGTGGCAAAAAATTAGCTAGAGATAGCTAGACTAAAGGTTGTTACACAGATTTCTCCTCCTCATTGATGGATCCTTGAATGACCTCAGCTGTGGATAACATGGAGGATGTGGAATTGTCTTGTTTATAGTGTAAAGATTATAGCCAAGGGAGGGCCCTAAAACAAGCCACTTGGCTTCCAAATTTGACCCTCCATCTAGTATTGCCCTGTTTATTCACCAACAAGAATCAAGAATTTTGCATGATTAATGTAAGTAGATAAAGCTAGAAAACATTTGCACTCAAGTTTATCTAAATTACTTAACTTACAAAAAATATAGAATTATATCTCAAGAAAAGTTTGTATTCAAGTTTATCTTAAGGTATTTGACTTACAAAAAATGTAGAATTTTGCCTCAAGAACTAGCCCAACTCCTTATGCGATACATGTGACGTATCATTATCTGAAACCAAAATTAGCCAAGGATGTGATCCTTAGATGATCTAGCTCATTATAAGACATTTTGGAAAGTTTCACCTTGCATGAAAAATGCAAAGTAAACTTACCTAGCACTTTTCAAGAAGTCATTAAAAACTTTGTAGTCATTCTCATCTAGCTGGTACTTGTCTGTTCTTACAATATATGTCAAATTTTCTAATGCAATAATTGTTTCAATGTCCACCATGTTTAAGTCTATCAAACCATAAGTGAACATTTGTGCTCCTTTTGCCCTTTGATACCATCCAAGCTGAACTTCCAAACCTTGGGGCCTATCTACTAAATCAAAGCCACGCTTATAATCCACGTACCTCCCTCCGACTTTCTTCCTCATCTTTTGAACTCTTCCTAAGTACCATGTACCATGAGTTGCATCCATCTTTCTCATGATTGTAGCTTTGCCATTTCTTTTCATGTGTTGATTTCCTTTTCCTTTTGTGTCATCATGAAAGTATACAGCACAGTCACAGTCACAACCTATGCCAAATAAATTTCCATTTGATGATTGTGCTTTTGCTTCATGGTTGAAGTAAACATCTTGCTTTACCCTTGTGAGTCTATCTTTTGACAAGGTTGGACATCCATTGAGTTGGCTCACCAATGTTGACTTGAAAATAAACTTTTCTTCCACCTCTACAATGGGGCTAATGTTTTTCTTAGGGAGCGTGTTTCTTGTTTCCTTCAAAATGTCATCAATTTCATGTCTAATCTCACTAAGTGCAATAACCTCTTTGCTTTCATTGCTATTCTCGTCCATAGATTCTTCTTCACCACATGGCTCCACAAAGTCATCATTCTCATCAGCTTCTCCCATTTCAGCATCTAGCTTACACCATGTAGACCCTGCATCCAGCCAAGGTTGAAACCACCATTTCAAGTCTTCAGCCTTGCTAGGTTTCAAATCCAAAGACTCGCATAGTATGTGAGCTTGTTGTAAGCCCTCCTTCAATGCATCAATCATCTTTTCATCAGAAGAAACACTCTCATAGTCACCTAGATTTTCTTCAATCATCCCTTCTTGTTTGTTCAAATGTTTCCATATATGCTCTTGCTTTTTATGAGCCCTAGAGAAAATTAGACCATTTTGAGCACACTCATGCATGGCAATTTTATTCAAGCTACCAATGTTATGTAGAAGATCTCCAAGATCAAATGCTCTTTCTTGCCCAATCATGCCTCCAACTTTACTAAAATAGATTTCAGCAGCATCAGAACCGGTAAGATGTAATGGACACTTCAAATTAGGATAAAAATCTTGAAACATCTTTATGAGCAATACAACAAAATGACAAGAAAGTATGCAGTCCGTATAAGCCTCCTTATTGATGAAAATTTTCTTCAAGGTGTAGGTTGGATGGTGATGAATCCATAGTCGCCAAATTTTGAAAAAGAAAACTATCTTGGTACAAGCACCACACGCTCCTTCAAGATCAAATATGGTGACAAGAAAATATCAATATAATCAGCAACAATCATCAAATAGGCCTCAGTCCCCTTCATACTTCTTTCTTTTTTTTGAAGTTTTCTCAAACATTTCTGTACTTGTCTACTTGTAATCCTTTGAGTTGCTCCCCAATTTTGTCGATCATTCCTTTGAATATCTCCATCTCGTAGCTTGTGCTCCTCAATTGAAAAAGAATTGTAAATAATAGATACATGATTTAGTGTGATCCAAACACATCCAATTTCTAGTTGTCGAGTAGGACTATCAAGTGGGCTTATAAGTTTCTTTCCATAGTGTACAAAGTCTTGATCATGAAGGCCATACACATTTCCTCCTACAATTTTTTCTCTCAAATTCCATCCACACCAATTGATAGCAAAAGGTTGTTCGCTTTTCTCCAACTAGTCTTCAAGCATCAACTTTCGTCTTCTACTATCTCCATCTGAAGCATGTCTAATTATGGATCCAACTTTATCTTTCAGGTTTGCATTCCACATGGTCTCCAAAAGATTCCATTGGTTCCTTACAAAATCACTATCAAAACGATTGCATGTGCAATGCACAATTAAAGCCAATCGTGGAAGAAGATCATGAAGAGGATTAACAATCAAAAGTTTAGCATAATGACCTATGATATGATTTTGAAAGGCATCTATAATATTCGGGTATCTTTGTGAGCCTTCACCAACAACAATGGAGTCATTTGATGAGCATTGATGATATTCTCCTTTCTTTCCACAAAACCCAATAAGAGTGTCATCCCTCACTCCCTCTCTCTCTCTCTATCCCTCCCTCTCTTTCTCACACACAACTAAATGGTTTGATTCTTGTGAGCATGTAGATGTATTTCCAATTATTGACTTGATTCTCTAAGAATTCTACCAAGGGAATTGCAGACCGTGTCAAGAGACCAAAGTGATCCCGAGGCTAGATTGCTTACATACTATACATTGCACAACTTGATTCTCTAAGCATTCTGCCAAGGAAATTGCAAACCGTGTCAAGAGACTGGAGTGCTTCCGAGGCTAGATTGCTTAAATACTATACATTGCATGACTTGATTCTGTAAGCATTCTGCCAAGGGAATTGCAGGCCATGTCAAGAGACCGGAGTGCTCCCGAGGCTAGATTGCTTACATACTATACATTGCATGACTTGATTCTGTAAGCATTCTGCCAAGGGAATTGCAGACCGTGTCAAGAGATCGGAGTGCTCTCGTGGCTAGATATTGCTTACATACTATACATTGCACGACTTGATTCTGCAAGCATTCTGCTAGGGGAATTGCAGACCGTGTCAAGAGACCAGAGTGCTCCCGAGGCTAGATTGCTTACATACTATACATTGCACGACTTGATTCTGTAAGCATTCTGCCAGGGGAATTGCAAACCATGTCAAGAGACCAGAGTGCTCCCGAGGCTAGATTGCTTACATTCTATACATTGCACGACTTGATTCTGTAAGCATTCTGCCAGGGGAATTGCAGACTGTGTCAAGAGACTGGAGTGATCCTGAGGCTAGATTTCTTACATACTATACATTGCATGACTTGATTGCTTAATACATACTAAGACTATAGAAATATAAAAGCATAAAGCATAAATAACATAGAAGCATAGACTAAAGAAGCATAGGCATATATTTCTTTCTTTCAAACAGAAAATCATATTCAAGAAATAAGGTTACAATTGAGTGTGGCATTTAGTGTTCATTGAGTGTGGCATTGAGTGTACAATTGAGTATGATTTTCAAAAGAGCAATAGAGGCACATGGGCACTTTATATTAAGTCTTCTAGGCAACACTTTGTCCCTTTACTTCCACATGAACTATAGGTTGTCAACTAATTATCGCCATCGACTTCCGTTATGATACTTTGTATTGGAAGGAATCTCCTTGATTAGTATGGAAAATATTAGTCATTGTTCTGCAAACTAATGGACTCTGCTATCAAAATAGCTTTATTGACTCCAGCACATTAATTTATGCCAATAGCTTTTCTAATTTGGTTCACTCAATAGCTTGTCTAATTTGGTGCACCTACAACATACCAATTATAGTTTTTCCATTGGATCCCTAAGGCAAGCAGTCTTAGCATGGGAGGTAGCTATTAGCTTGCACTTTGCAAGGTACTAGCCCTGGGCTACCAAATTCCAATGCACCGCATGTGCATTGTGTGCAAATGCCCTCTTAGCATGGGAGGTAGCTATTAGCTTGCATTTTGGCCATGGGAGGTAGCTATTAGCTTGTATTTTGCAAGGTACTAGCCTTGGGCTACCAAATTCCAATGCACCACATTTGCATTGTGTGCAAATTCCCTCTGAGTCTTGAGCTGCTACTTGCCAATCGCTGAGCGAAAGTTGAGGCTTGAGCTACTTTCAGCCCGCAGCAGTGCTCTAAGCTCTTGCACTAGTGAACTCTGGAATCTACAACCATAAGAATCCATTGCTTGATAATTGCGGCGGACGTAGAACCTGTCAATGAGATAGAGTTTTGCAAGCTAGAAAATACAACATATTTCGCATTTCTGAACCATGCAATATGTTTCAACTTTCAACAGTCTCCACCATCGCCTTTGCCGACCCAACTTTCATGGCTGTCATCAACAATCTCCCCAACCATCTTTACCTTTGCCACCACGTCCAGACTCCATATGGCGGCCATCGCAACGTCTCTTGCAAGCTCAAGGTGGAGGAAGGACTTTCCGCACTGGGGAGATGATGAAAAACGGCTGTGGATGAGCGAATTCAAGCAATCGATGGTGCGTTGGAGGCTCCATGCTACTGTACTTTGGAGAGATGCTGCGACACCATAGTCTTGTAATAGCCTGTGTGATTGTAATTCTGAGTGGCCGCCATATTGGCAAAGCTTCTCAAGGCTCACACTCAGATTTGCGGGTGGTGGTGATTTGTGAATTGGTGATCCATGCAGATGGGCAGTGGGCTGCAACTTTTGCTCAATGCTGACTCGAGAGTCCCCGCTTCATGTGCTGCAATATTCACAGCACCAAGCTGCTAGAGCCTGGCATCCCTTGTAGATCAATGATTGATCATAATTCACAAGGCATATTCTTTGAAGTTTGGCCGAGTATCTCTACGATGAGTCTAGAGCCTTTTATGCAGTGAGGCAGTAGGCAAGTTTGAAGTTTGAACTTTGGGA
Organism: Dipteris shenzhenensis; assembly: GCF_047967505.1. Lineage (NCBI taxonomy): Eukaryota > Viridiplantae > Streptophyta > Polypodiopsida > Gleicheniales > Dipteridaceae > Dipteris > Dipteris shenzhenensis. Next base: position 6,564,591 of record NC_141596.1, on the reverse strand, counting down.
GATGAGCATTAAGCAAGGGACAAGCAAGTTCTATGGTCTACCTAGTACCTATAGTTAATGATTTGACAATTCTGAGAACTCTAGAGTTGGTTGCCCTATACGCGTATTTGTTGAAGCAACCAGAAATGAAACGTTCAAACTTCAAAGAACTGCACAGTGCAAGCTTCAAAATACCTGGCGAGATAGTTGAAAGTTGATACTTGAATGCTTGGAAGTTGGGAGTCGGGAGTTGGGAGTCCAGAATCCGAATTTGCAAGCTTGTAGAACCTTGTACTTACTACTATCTACTAATGTAGAAGCTCTAGACTCTGGAGTACGAGTGTGGAGAATAGAGAATCGAGATACTATGACTCTTGAGACTTGAGTTTGGGAGTTTGCGGCTGCATTTTGAACAGTGAAAGCTTCAAGAAAGGTCACATCGAGTCTTGAAGTTTGCAACTTTCCATAGTGCGGCTGAGCAAGAAAGTTTTTGGTAGCCAATAGCCCTAACTTCTAAGAGAAGATAGGGTCACAGGTGGCTTGATCTACGGCTACCACTCAATTAGATCTACAGCTATCAATCGATCTACTATTTAGACTTTAAATATTATCTATTTTATATTATATTATATAATATAATGATTAATTTTTAAAGTCCCTACTTAAACTAAACCGGTATTCTAAAGGGACCTTTAATCATAGCCTAGATTTTCAAGGTGAACATTTCAAATACCTTTAAAATACATTTTGCCATAAAATTTAGCCTTTATAAATGACCTCCTTGGCACAACTTATGCCGGTTTTTCCCAAATTTAACCGGTGCAAAATACACTAAAGGGAGGTTTTTTTCTAGCACTGATGTGTAGGATAGGAAAAGCCCATTTTCATGCACTTCCCTGTTTCCCCCCTCCATTTTTGGGGATAAAATTGGCTCCATTTCACCATGGTTAAGAAAACATATGGTTAAAGTTACATTCGTGGGTGAGTATGGTCAACCGTGCAATGAAAAACCCTCACTCATGGGATAGGCCACATGTGTACACACACTTGGGAGGGCAAGTAATTTCTACTTTTGTTGGCAAGCCAATTAACCTAATAACTTTATAACATCTTTTCCAAGCCCAAATCTATCATGGGTTCCTTAATTATTAGGTTCACCTCCGTTGATCCATAGTGTATTAAGGCATCTGTAATGGTGTCCTTCAATGCACATCTTTACTTCGATAGTTCCAGGGTCTTCGTCTCTCATAGATTGTCCCAAGACTTACACATAGCGGTCACATGACTTCCTTCCTATCACAAATTCTGAATTAAGGTTTCTATTAAGAAATTAACTATTCAAATAGCGATCACACGATTGCAATATTGAAAAGACACATGTATATTACACTACTATAGACACTAGAATAAATAAGAAAACCTATATTAAAGAGAGAATGATTTAATGATATATTTGTTTTATATTATGAAAGACTGTTTACATAGACACCTTGAATTTTCTGGCAGGACGTTGATGCAGAGGTCGCTCTCTCGTGAGTACTCTCTCTCTCTCTCTCTCTCTCTCTCTCTCTCTCTCTCTCTCTCTCGCTCTATTTCTATTCGTTCTTCTCTTTGGAAAAAGAAGACAATTTGATTTTAAAAGTCCATCACAGGACGTAGTTTGTAGAGAGATAGGTATTCATGAAGCCAATTGGGCGATCAGGAGAACCGAACCACATAGCCTTGTCACATGCTTTGGCTACTTGGCAGAGAGTCGGAGACGATGTGGGGCACTAATCAATTCTTAGACCGATTCAAAATCTATCATCTCATGTGTCTCTCATATTTACAGTCTTTCATTTTGTACCTCACTCAATGTTGGACAACTCACCTCCTTAAATTTATTAAATCAGTTTTACTTTTTTCGAAGTCTAACTTATTATATACAATAAATATCTCATGATGAGAATCTAATAATTATATCATTCTTGTGTTCCATCACTTTATTTTATAGATTTCAATGTACTCAAAATCTATCATCTCACATGTCTTGCATTACGGTCTTGCATCTGCAAGTCTAACTTATTATATATAAAAAATATCTCAGTCTAACTTATTATATTAAAAAAATATCTCATGATGAGATTCTAATAATTATATCATTCTTGTGTTCCATCACTTTATTTTATAGATTTCAATGTACTCAATGTCTTACATGTCTCACATGTCTCGCATTATGGTCTTGCATCTGTTACTTCAGACAATCTAGTCATCTCAGCCTCTCCCAATTCTTTATTCTAAATCTTTCATCTCACATTATGAGTCTGCAATTTTATAAATCCCTCTGTAGTCATTCATCTTCTATATCTCGCCCGCAACAAACACTTCTTCCACTTTGCTCTTCTTACCTTACTCCTCTCCTCAAGCTTACTCCTTCCATCTTGCCCACAGCCTTACCTCCTCTCCTCAAGCATACTCCTTCCATCTTGCCTTACCTCCTCTAGTTACCTTCCTCGCTCTTGTTACCTTCCTCCTCTCGTTTCCATGGATCTTTTTGAAGTAATCAATTCTGTCGAGCAAGCCATTAGTAGCACCAAACTATGGATTGCCGAGAACCAGGGAAAGAGAGAGGAGAGAGAGCGAAATCCAGCTCTGTTAACCTAGTACAAGAGGGATGAATTTGCTTGTCAAAAGGGCTTAGAGAAGGAGAAAAGAAAAATAAGTATGGCTACTAGCGAAATAGATTAATTGTAGTCATATAGGAGAGAGCTGACAGACTTTCAAAGTGAGATATCTTCGTCTGTGGCTCGTTTTCCACCCCAGGAAGTACAAGCCATTAGGAATAAACAAAGTGTTATACATGAGAAAATTCATCAATTCTTACTTTTCTTATGTAATTTTAACTACATCGATGAGGATGAGATGAGCTCAGCTCTTGAATGGGTTGAATTTAGGATAGAGAGAGAAAATAGATTTGCCTTCCAATGAGAGGCTTATTGTAACTTTTGGTGTTTTCCAACACCTTTATAAATATTGTGAGAGTTTGCTACTTCCACTTGTAACTTTTGAAAGTGTGTCCTAAACACCATTATAAATATTAAGAGAGTTTACAATTGCTGAATCTTATTTTTTTGTGTAACTTATCTCAGGCTTATTGTAACTTTTGGTGATTGTCAACACTTTTATAAATATTGTGAGAGTTTCCTTAATACTGTAACTTTTGAAGGTGTCTATTAACACCATTATAAATATTAAGAGAGTTTACAACTGCTAAATCTTATTTTTTCGTGTAACTTATCTAGGCTGTGTTAAATTTTATAATTTTAGTTTCATCTCCTTTAAAAATATTTAAAAAAATGCATGTTTTTATGTTTTTATTTGTGCTTTGAAGATTGGGTTTTTCTTAAATTTTATCTTAAAACTAGTCCAAAAGTATATGTAAAAACGAATTTGTACATTGACAAGTCCAAAATTAATGAAATAAGTGTTGTAAGTAGAATAAGCAGAAAAAGAGGAAGCTTTTAGCCTTTATGTACAAATGAAAGAGTAACGTCTATCACCAAGTAGCTTTACCTTTGTTGCCATATAAAATGTGGGGACATGGATGTTGCACCAAGGTTTTTTGAGCAATTTCCCTATCTTAATGTGCCTTCTTGGATGTGTTGGCTTTGTATTTGTATCCTTGGATGTAGTGGGAGGGCATCGAACTGAATGCCCAAACATTCATTTGTGCATTAAAGGCTTGCAATAGCCTTGTAGTGATGCAATAGGGGAAGCGAGTTGAAAGGAAGTTTACAAAACAACTCTAAAGTTCTTGAGATTGGCTTTGAGTTTGAGTTATCTCTGAGAACCACTTTGGTGGACATGTACACAAAATGTGGGAGCATTGAGTGTCTTTAATGAATTGCATCATCGTAATGTGCTTACATGGAGTACAATTATCTTGGGGTATGTCAAATAAGAAGAAAGTGAGGAAGCTTTTGGCCTTTAAGTGCAAATGTAGGAGCAAGGTTTGTCTCCAAGTAGCTTTACCTTTGTTGCCATCTTGAAAGCATGTGGCAACACAACTTTGGATATAAAAAAGAGATGCCCATTCTCAAATTAGCAAGGCCTCTTTTGAGATCCTATGTTGAGACCCAACGAAGCAGGTCTCTAACCTGTCGTAGATGGGTGATGCTACTCATTATCAATAATGTACCAAAGAGTTCCACTAGCAATGTTACAAGATCTACTCATCATTGAAAAGCACGTGAAGGATGGACCTACAAAAGTATGGTTGCAATTATGGCAAAAATAATGAAATTAGAAGACCCAACATCTTTATAAGAAGTAATGCAAGTTCCAGAATGGCAATAAGCAATGGATGAAGAGTATAATACTCTTATCAAGAACTATTTATGGACTTTGACAAATCTCCTTATTGAGGATAAGCCCTTAGGTCAATAATGGGTTTCCAAATTCAAGCTTAACTCAGATGGAGCAATGGACAAGTACAAATTTGCCAAGGGATATGCAACAAGTTATGAAGAGACCATTGCACTAGTTCCAACAATGGCAATGATCAAACTATCCATGCCCTTGTTTCACACTTTGATTGGCATGTACATAAGATGGATGTTAAAAATGTTTTCATGAATGCATAACTCAATGAGAAAATCTATATGACTCAACCTACACGGTATGTTCTCATTGGCATGGAATAGAAACTATGCAAATTGCAGAATCTTTTTAGGGGATTCAAGAATTCACAATCACTTTTTTGCTCTAGGTTTTGAACCATCAAACTTAGATTTGTCTCTTTACATCCAAAAGACAACTAAAGATATTATAATTATAGGTCTTTACGTTAATTACTAGATAATCACATGTTCTAACAGACACCTCATTTTATAAGCCAATAGTCAACTCACATCAAGTTTAACATAAGGGATATAGTAGAACGCCATTATTTTCTTGGGATGGTAATATGAATAAATGATACATAAATTATTATCGACAAATATACTAAAAAGGTTCACTCTCATCTACATGACTATAAGCCATTCCCACTCCTATGGAATGCAACATCAAATTCTTAGCTCATGAAATTTCTCCTACTTTAGGTCCTTATCAACATAGTGTTGGAATATGAAGCCAAAGTGAGTCAAAAATGTGTGTTCTAGTCTAGTGTGTCCATGCATGATGAGCCTCTGAGCCATGCTAGATGAGCTTTCTATGTTATGCTCACTAGCCTCTAAGCCATGCTCACTTGCCTCTGAGATTGTGTGGGCGCCATGTCTAGTTCTAGACCGGCATGCACATTTTTTATGACCGTCATTGTCATGTTCTGTTCTTGGTTCCATTCCAGTAGTCTCTCACCTTGCCTTCATGGGGGGGTGTTGGAATATGAAGCCAAAGTGAGTCAAAAATGTGTGTTCTAGTGTGTTCTATTGTATGTTCTAGTCTAGTATGCTCTATGGATGCCACATGTCATATTGGGAGTTATCCCATATGCATAGGTGTTCATATGTGTGTGTGTGCTCTTATACAAGAGCTGTACTTGTCTAGTGTCAAATCAATCAAGTATCAAGCTACAAGCTCTTTGGTCTACATGTGAGTACTCTCATTTTTGTTCATTGCTCTAGAAATTTCATTTCCATTTCATTATGTCTCCTTTTGAGTATCACTTCCTCTCTCCCTAGCCTACCCTCTCTCTCTCTCCCTCTTTCCACCATGTTCCTTCAAATAGGTCGATTGTTGGATGATCTTAGACCTCTACATTATGGTCCCTCCTTTGGAAAATGAGATGGCCTATTACTATTCCAAATTTCATAGAAAAAATACACTTCATGGGATTTAGAGAGATACATGTCTCTGGGTAGTCCGCCAGTGACTCACGTGTCATGGGGATCTTGGAAGAATGTCGTTGAAGCCTCTACTCTCAAGAAACTTCTTGTGGGAGCTTTGTGTGTGCAAGCCTCATGCTTGTGTCACCCAAGCGTCTATTGGGTTGTGTGCAAGCGATTCCACAAGTGAGAAAAGTGCGAAGGGGAAGAGAGGAAGGGGAAGGGAAGAAGGGAATGATAATGAAAGGAGAGAGGGAGTGGAAGAGGGGGATAGTGGCAATCACAAGGCAACTAGCAAAAGGAAACAAGAAGACTCAATGCAAGAGAATGTGGAGAAAGAGAGAGATTCTATTTTCAAAGTTGCAAGTACACCAAAGTCAAACTTTTAGCCTTAAATGCATTCCACCTTTTGAAGGGAGGGCTAACCTTTGTACTATCTTGTACCTCTCTCATTCTCATATTACAACCACTTGGGCCCATATGGCTCCAAGGCAAATGGCATATGCTAATCCTCACGCTCTCTCCTACATCTCTTGCTTGCTATTACAACATATGAAATGCTAACCATTGCGACGGTTAGCATGCCCCCCTTCTTGTTCACAATCCATGGAAGTTTCTAGAGTTATGGTTTTGGATACTTGTGTAGAGATTGTTTAAAGAAGAAGGGTGAGTCTTGAATATGATTGAGGCATGCAAAGCAAGGACTCTTGAGTTGGATTTTGAAAACTATAGTTTCATTCTCAAACATAGAAATTATGAATTTTGCTATGTGATCATGAAAGTGGAGCTTAACATAGCTTTCTAGTAGACTCTAGGAAGCTACAAGCTCATTCCTTTGCACTGAAATTGTGAAACTTGCAATATGGTCATGAAAGGGGAGCTCCACATGGTTTTGGATGTCTTCATTCAAATGGTTATTACTGAGTAAAAGTAGATTTGTTTTGCATTCTCTTTAGAGATCTCATTTTACTATGCTTCTCTTTTCATGTATGACAAGGACTGTATCAAAATGGAACACAAAAGAATGAGATATACAAGTCTTCCTATGAAGAAGTATATGAGTAGGTGACACTTGTCTTTAGTTGAAAATAAAAAATTACAATGGACGAAGGTGTTACTGTTGAACAAAATTGGCAAAACTGGGACTAAAATGAAGAGAAATAATTTCTTCCAAAGGTTGCTAAATACCTTCAAAGAAGAGTATATATACTGTACACACAGTCAAAGTCTTTTCCATGCATAAGGTTGTTAAATACCTTCAAAGAAGAGAATATATACTGAAGTCTGTAGTCAAAGTCTTTTCCATGCATATATAAGGTTGCTAAATACCTTCAAAGAAGAGAATATATACTGAAGTCTGTAGTCAAAGTAGGTATTTAGCAACCTTATATATGCATGGAAAAGACTTTGACTACAGACTTCAGTATATATTCTCTTCTTTGTATATGCATGGAAAAGACTGTGTTTACAGTATCTATATGCATGGAAAAGACTTTGACTATATATATATGCATGGAAAAGACTTTGACTGTGTTTACAGTATATATTCTCTTCTTTGAAGGTATTTAGCAACCTTTGGAAGAAATTATTTCTCTTCATTTTAGCCCCAGTTTTGCCAATTTTGTTCAACAGTAACACCTTCGTCCATTGTAATTTTTTATTTTCAACTAAAGACAAGTGTCAACTAGAGAGAGAGAGAGAGAGAGAGAGAGAGAGAGAGAGAGGAGAATTGTGTGCATCATCTCTCATGCTATGAGCTTTCCTTTGATGCCTGAATCCTAAAGCTCTCCTGTCATCATGCTCCTCTCTCTCTTATCTCCTTCCTTTCTTGCATACTATTACTTTCTACAAGCAAGTAGATCAATTTCTCAGTTTTTAAAGAGACACTAAGAAGCCATGAAAGTTTTGTATGGTCTGAGTATGCACTCCCATCAATGTGCTCAAAGATGCTTCTTTTATAGTAATTGTTAACAAGCCTTTCCGTCAAAGATGTGCTTTAGTATGAGCATGAGTACCTCCTTTCCGTCAAAGATGTGCTTTAGTATGAGCATGAGTACCTTTAAGCTTCTTAGAGTTTACTTATTTGTTCTGTCTAGATTCATCGAAGGTTCTTATTGCTATTTCTTAACTACTTCTTTACAACTGTTGCAATTGAGCAAAGACCAAACGAGAGCAATGAAATGCTCAGAAATAAATGTCTGTAGTGTCCAAATCTTAAGTAATGCATAAGTAGTTCAAATATTTATCGATGTCAAAGGACCGCTGTTTGTCAAAGGATGCACATGAAAAGTTGAATTAGGAGTCACAGAATCACTGCAAATTGTGTTCTGACAAAGAGAGAGCCAGTGGAATATTGGATGGGGTGAAAACAATCAACTTGGAGCGAGAGTTGCCTCCATCACAAGTCTCTGTTTAGCTTGTTTCTCAGGAAAAACTGGGAACATTGATACATGGCCTGCAGGATGACAATTGGGGAGTCCACTGTGCTGCAGCTCACACAAGCCTTCAAGAATTGCAGTTCCATCGCTACTAATCTTCAGCTCTGGTACATCAGAGAGGACAAAGCAGAAGTTTGACTCCAAACCCTAAAGTATGATTCAAAGTCAGGAGTTCTTTCAATGCTCTGCTGCATTCTAACTTACCAACCAGGAAGCAACATGGAAGATGATGAGCAGACTTGCAGCATTAGCAATTAAGTATCAGAATCAGATTGTGGAGACAAAGCTTTCTCATTTCCATCTTCCTCTCAGAATTGCTTCAAGTAGTAGGGCCAGTAGAGAATCCAAACCCCCAATTGCTTTTTGCTTTACAGGTAGGATACATACCGTGTGGATTCTTGATTGAGGCAACCCAATATATGGACACAACTGCATAAATGTACATATACATACCTTGATAATTAAGCAGGTATTTTTAAAGACATGAACAAGCTATCATTTGGAAGAGCAGTATATTGAATCTGTTGTGGCTGCCCAGACTACAGAGGTGACAGATTGTGAAGCGAAGAATCTACTGATGTTCAGCAAGGTACCGTTCTGCTGTAGCAGTGTGAAGAGCTGCTCCCACTGGCAACACATCCTCATCCAGAACAAAATATGGAGAGTGCACGCTGTGCACTTCCGTGGTGGTGGTTGCCGGTGCAGATCCTACCAGGGCAAAAGCACCTGGCACTCTCTCTAAGTAGAATGGAAAATCTTCAGAAGCCATCTGCGGCTTAGGCAAACGGATCACATTGCTCTCACCCAGAAGATCAATGGCTACTTTTCGGGCAAATTCATATGATTTCTCGTCATTTAGCAAAGCAGGGTACACTGGCCGGTTCTCCTCGTCAAAATCCACGACGGCTTTGCACCCATGTACTACGGCTTGAGCTTTGATAACCTGCGTATGTCAACTTTACATGAGTAAGATGCCAGCATTCGGCATTTGACAACCGACATGTCCTACACAGTGTATTACCTCTTCGATTCTGTGCTTCAGCTTGATCAGATTTTGATTCTCCATCACTCGATAGGTTCCTCCCAAGACTACAGAGCTTGGCAACACGTTGTAAGCCTCACCCCCCTTGATGTAGCACACTGAAATCACCTGTCAAACCACAGAATGGATCATGAAGCAAGCAAATGTGGCTACGCCCGATCCTTGCTTCTGGGTGCGAGAGAGCAAACCTGACCGTCAAGGGGGTCGGCTTCCCTGGAGATGATGGTCTGCAAGCTGGAGACGACGGACGCTGCAGCAACGATGGGATCTACTGCCTTGTGTGGCAACCCTGCATGCCCACCTTTGCCTTCGATTGTTGCTTCAAACTTGCCACCCCCTGCTAGCATGTGTGCTGGCTTGGAGGCCCATTTTCCCGTAGGCAGTTCGTTTGCGACATGCAGTGCGAAGATCGCCTCCGCGTTGCCCAGTGCGCCTTCCTCCACCATGCGTTTCGCTCCCGCACCTCCTTCCTCTGCTGGCTGAAATAGAAGCAGCACCGTTCCCTGCTTTTTAAAGAAGGATCGGTCAAACAGAAGATTTCTTGCCGAACATTACTTCAGTTTCCTTGCAATCTTGTTCCAAATTTCTTGCCATACATCGCAATCTTCTGAATCCGTCAGCAGCAAATCGAGGACCTGACACATACCTGTAAAAGATGCGCCCGTTCCTGTAGCAGTTTCGCTGCTCCCAGCAACATTGCCACATGCGCGTCATGGCCGCAAGCGTGCATCTTTCCATTCCTTTTGCTCTTGTGCTCCCATTCCACAAGCTCCTGCAAAATGGCAAAAGCTCTGCAAGCTTAGCGGAAGAAGCGTTCAACTCTGACCTCATGGGTACGGAGAAAAATCCTGACCTGCAAAGCTAAAGCATCCATATCGGCTCGGAGTGCAACGAAGGGGGGATTCCCGGTGCCAATGGTGGCTACCACTCCAGTCTCAGCAAAGGGAGATCGGTAAGGGACGTGAAGTCGATCGAGCTCTGATCTGATCAAGGCGCTGGTGTCGAACTCTTGGAATTTGAGCTCGGGGTGCTGGTGAATGCGTCGTCTGAGGAATCTGAGCCATTGGGTGAAGCTGGGGTGATGAGACGCTGCGAGGATGCACTTGCAGCAGCAGCAGATGGTTTGGCAAATTAACTGGTCCTCCATCAGGGAACACTCGTCCTGTGGCACTATGGATGATTTTTCATGTTTGGAATTGAGACTAAAAAGCCAACTTAAGGATGGTTTACGCACTTAATTTGGTTAGTTTACATGCTTAAGATTGCGTCAGTTTACATGCTTAAAATTGGGTTAGTGGTTGGAGTGTTTTTGACACCCCAAAGGCCAAGTTTGAATCGTACAAGGGCCTTAAATGAATGCTATGATAGAAGGATAACCTCATAGGGGATTTAAGGGTTGCTTAGTGAAATTTTCACCTTGTTGTCTTGTTAGGCAGGTAGCATTGTGACATAAAAGGGAAATCTGCCCTCTCGTGAAGCCACATGTCATTATTTTAAATTCAATACTTTTTGTTTTGCAAAGGGCAAGAAATTCGCCCAAGAAATTCGCCCAAAGGGTTTATTTGGCCTCCCGATCTTTTTTTTTGCTCCCTTGTTCTTTCAGCCGCTTTCTTGCCCGCTCTAGTAGATGCAGGCACCCCCGCCTTGCTTGCTTCACTTTCCTGTAGCATAGAGTCCTTTGTAAGTACATAAAATAACTTGGAAGAGAAATCTTTTGGGGGACACTTGAGTTTGTACATACCGTCATTGCAGGCTTCAGTGGTTCTTTGGGCCCCCTTAGTTTGTTGTACGTCATGTACATTTCTTTCTCCTCTCGTGGGTGCTCCCCTTCAGAGTAATCCAAGAATAGCGGGCACTTCTTGTACACTTCCTCCGAGCACTTTTGATCCAACTGGAACTCCTCACACATTGATGTGTTCGAATCATGTATCGTGGCCCAATCCTCGCACTCGCCCGACAAATGGCTCAGGGCTCGGTTTGCCACTTTTACAGACATAAAACTGGCACATTCAAAAGGACAAGCCTGCCAGGTTAGTCTCTGTCATCTAATCGTTGTCATTCCACATGTAATCCCCACAATTTACATACTTGTACCATATTGCCCCTAGTGCAGGGTTAGCCAACTTTAGGAGTCGACGCGTATGCTTCAAGAGCTTGTCGTTCACACTATAGTACGCTTCTCTCCATTTCTTTCGAAAGTCATCATCCAACAACTCGCTGTGACGGCTATACATGACTGGATGCAAGTGTTTGTCATACGTGTCCTGCACATGCATTTGTTGCCTTGTCAACAAACATATTACGAAAACTAGAGAAGGAAAGGGAAAAGTGTCCCATTATTAATCCTTACAATCCACATCACCTGTGCCATGACTGGAAGAGGGTTTTTGTACCAATGCACTTTCATAGTAGCTGCCTTCTTCATGGGCGTCCAGCCACTATTTCTGCTCAGTTGACAATCTTCGATGGATTGCCACATTTGATATAGCACCCAATACTCTGGCCTCGCAAATGAGGTCCGAAAAAGTGGTGGTGCAACCATCTGTGCTAGCCTGGAGTCGAAAGCAACATATTAAACAATCCTTCAGCGAGGGTGAGGCAGCTAAAGACAAGCAAACAACAACTCTCCTTCATCTTCCGAGGGCACCTCCATTAAACAGCATTGGACGCATATATGCTAGCGCTCGTCATCATTATGCTAGCACTCGAAAGAAAAAAAAGAATTCATGAGTAAACAAATGAAACGTGGCTACTAATGTTGAATCACCCAAATGAATGGACTACAATACTTACATGTCCTTATCTTGGTCATCCAACCTGTGTGGTGATGGTTCCCATCCCAAATATAAAATAAGGAATTTGACAAGAATGCCCACTCTGTGTGCCTAATTTCTTCCTCAAATTCTTCGTGCTTCCGGAGCCAGTGCGCATTACACTCCCTTTTCACATCCTCATCCACATCTCTCTTTTGCATCTTGGTGTGGCGGTGGACACGATGAAGACACCCAAACCCGGTAAGTACCCACTTGAGAAGAATGTTTCCTGCATCTCTTGGGTGCGAGATGTGATCTGCCGGATAGTGGGCATTGGGAGCAATCAACACAAGGGGATCGGGGACAAAGGGATAGTTTTTTCCACCTACAAAGGAAATTTTAAATTTAGCCCAAACATTCGTTCTCACTCCATGCCTTGAGATTATAGACCTTCAAAAGACCGAACTACTCACAGTGAATGATTGTAGCTAGTCCTCGATGCACTCCCGCACGATTGTCTTATTGCAGGAGGCTCTTAGTGCCATCTCTCCAAGAACACCCTCCTCGTCATTGTCCTTGGACTCCTCTTTGGCCTCGCTTTGGTGCACGTCAACCTCTGCCTTTGCCGCGTAGCCCTCGGGAAGAGGGTGTGCTCACACTTTTGCTATGCTTGCTAGAGGCATTATTCTCGTTTTCCTTCTCCTCCTCTTCTTCGATTA